>NC_056745.1:1145492900-1145795486 GCF_019279795.1 Protopterus annectens | reverse complement strand
TGCATAGAGTCTTATCTACTCCATGTTCAATCAGTTACAAAAGAAAAAAAGAAGGAACTAGTAAAGCACTTAGTGAGTGCTGTCACATAGCTAGCAAGTAAGGAAAAGGCACTGATAGTTTTTAAATATTGTCTTAATTTAAACAACAGACATCTGTAAACTTCTGTGGATGTGTGAGGAAAGATATTCAGGGACAGTAGTGAGTGAAGGGACAAATGTCTCTTCCCTGATACCAGACTGTAGCAGCACTTTGAAGGTACACCTTTCAAAGCACTGTTACACTCTGGTCTCACTCGCACAACCAGTAGCGCACAACCAGAATATCATTTAACCATGTTTGGTGGGTAATCATGGCGCTCCACATACTACATTGTTGTTATCATGTCAGGAGGAATAGATGCAATAAACCAGTCTTGCACACCATAATCTGAAGTATCATTTCTGTTGAACAGATATCTGGCATTAGTTATAATTTATGTAAACCCACAGAATGTGAAAATAAAGGATAAATTGAGCTGAGATAATGTATTAGAATGCATGCAAACCTCTATTAAGTGTACATAAAATGGTTATGCAGAATAATGTTGTATGCTTAAGTTCTTCTTAAAGAAATTCAGAGCCAAAAATTGAGGAAATGTATAACGTAAAACATCCCAGGCCAATTCTTAATGTTCTTTACAACTGCAGAACTAAGAACACTACATTAGATGTTTAACTGTGCTAACAAAAAAGAGTGATTTCTAATTACTTTATTAATATCAGGTTATTAAAGAGTAATAATTGAGACTTGGTTTGCATTTTAAAATTTGTGGAAGACACAAGACAAAATCATTCTGATAAATCAGAATCATTTATTTAGGGTACATGTAATATACAACTTCATGTTGACTTGACTTTGATAAAGTTATAAAAAATACAGATAACTGAATAATGTGTTTATCCATGTGTTAACTGGGTTAGATAAACTAGGCACAATGGTCTCTTTTCAAGAGCACTGTTTCATCAGCTGACTTGCTCAGTCAGACAATATGAAGTTGTAGATTGAGAGACTCATATTCAGTACACCAGGGTGGACTTCATTAGCATTTCCTAGTCATAATTTGTTATAGCATACTACCAAAGAAACTTCAGATTTATAATGGTAAAAAACACAATAGGTTATGGCACAATGAATAAGGGTTTTGCTTTAAATAAAAGAAGTGTTTTATTGTGAAATCTCATTAAGCTGTAGAACTAGTAAAAGTATCATTGAGTGTTACTTATAATTATAGTAGTAAGAAATCCAGCCAGCAGTCAGAGATATGGGTGCAGGTAATCCAAATACCAAAGAAAAAAAACAAAAAAAACAAACAAACAATAAGCTGTTTACTGATTTGAATAACTTGTTGTTGCAGACATGAAGTAGTTTTGAAGTATAAGCAAATGAACTAAAGACAAAACTTCTCATCGACTGAAATAATACCCAGTGGGATGTTTATGTTTTATAACTCCCCCTGGAACACTAAGATTGGTAACTCCCACTTCTGTTTACAACAGCAAAAAAAAGCTGACATTTCAAACATTACAAAAGATCCTGTTGACATGTCTCTTTCTCTTCTTGTCTATGTTAACATATTAGGATACACTGGTGCATCCAGAAGCCACCAAAGAAGCACCAACTCCACACAGAGTTAAAAAAAAATATGAGTTAATGCCAGCCCAGAAGTACTGTGAGGATTGTTACATATGGTATATAGTAATTTTGAAACTGTACAGTCTTTTTGACTCAGTGTAATAAGGCAACAGTATACATAATTAACAAATGACTAATTTGGCAATGTACTTGAAGCACTTACACGACAGCCACGGTGGTGCAGCGGTAGCATTGTCGCCTCACAGCAAGAGGTTCTCCCATTCGATTCCCGGCTGGGGTGCCTTCTGTGTGTAGTCTGCATGTCCTCCCCACGGTCGAGTGGCGTTTGAAAGACATGCGTGAATGGGCATGCCTTTGATGAAAGTTGGGCGTTGGGCTGGCACCTTGGCACCGTAAAAACCTACTGCCAATCATTAGCGGACAGGAGTTCCGCTGTGGAAACCCCTAACCGGGAAAAGCCGAAAGAAAAACAACAACAACTTGAAGCACTTACACACTCTATTAAAATAAGACTGCTAGTCATATTTCTTACTATGGTTTAGTCGAAACTATCTACTCTAAAGTGAACTTTATGGCAATATTGAAACAATGTATCATAAATCTGATTATGCTACATTCAGTACTTTGTAACACCAGAAGCTTAAAATCATATCCTGGGGCTTTGAATCCTATCTAGGAGAAATCTTTTGTATTTTCAAATAAAACATATAAAATATGAAATAAAAATGCCATATATCTTGCATCAAGGGCAAATTACCTGTAAAAAAATGAAGTAAACTCCTAACACTACCAACAAAGTGAACCAAAACAATGCGAGGGTTAGCCACATCCAAAGGCAAAACTTTGTAAGTGCTTTCACATTTACCAGATACTGCTTCATCAGACGTTCTAATTTAAAAGCTCCGTCCATATAAAAACATTTAAAATTCTTCCTACCAATCACAATGTGTCTCTAATAAAGGAACAATAATGTCATTGGGATATATTACAAATGGATGACAAGGTTAAAGATTTATTACCAGATAAATGCAGATTTTCTTATAGGAGAGGTAAGAGTATGTGTGGTTGGTTTAATCACTATAAGAAAGGGAAGAAAATGTTACAATCTGACACAAAGAGGAGATTGGATGGCAGCAAATTATTGGGCTGCCATCCTTGTGTACACTGCAGCTTTTGTAAGTTTGTCCCTAAACAAAATTCTTCTACTTCTTCTAATTGTCCTAAAGTATTTGATATCTTGGTTTATGGTAATTGTAGCAGTGAATGGGTGGTATATATGGTTAAATGCACTTGTTCAGCATTTTATGTAGGGCAGCCATCACATTCTTTTAAATTAAGAATTTCTGAGCATTTACGTGATATTAGGTGTGGTAGAAGTACAAATGCCCTACATAAACATAGCTTAAAATATCCTATATATATATATATATATATATATATATATATATATATAGCATCACAAGATTGTTTATTCTCTATTTGTTTGAAGAAATATAACTTCCTGATATATGTTTTCTAAAAGTGAATTCCGTAATACGGACTCTACACAATAAATCCAATTGACACCCTATCTCTCTAGACCTCTAGCTGTCAAAACTGGTTTCAGCGGCACTTTATCATTCAAGCCCTTTCCCTTGCTAGCTGCCATTCTTTTTATCCATCTCATGTCAGAAATTTCACATAAATTTCTTACATCACCACGTATGTTCATTCAACTTAACAGTTTCAAGTACCATAAACTTGAAGTTGTATGTAGAACCCTGTTGTAAGGCATGCTTTACTAGGAAATTCGTAATTATACCATTATTAATGCTGTAAATGTGTTCCCTTATGTGGTCTCTAACACGTATATCCGTTTTACCTATGTAAAAGGATAGACATAATCCACAATAGGCCAAATATACTATATGGCATGTATCACAGCTTGCAATTGCCTTAAATTTCATGAACCTCCCAGTATCAGATGTCTAAAACTATTAGTGGAATCTATGTATTTACAATAATTACTTCTGAAGCAAGGAAAAGATCCATATGTAATAGCAGACCCTAAGTTTATACTAGTGTCCTTAGGGTTGCACAGTATTCTCTTAAGGGATTCTTGTTCTTACAAAGGAACTTAGGTCTATCGCCAACTATAAACTTTAATCTCTGGGTCTGTTAACAAAATCGACCAGTGTTTGCTCATGATGTCATTTACCTGATCAACATTACTAGAAAAATAAACAGGTACCCTAACATGAAAAATGTTGCTTTGTGCCTTGCCCCTCTGCCATATTTTGCATTTGCTTTTAAACCTGTGTTTTTAATACTTGGAAATGTAAAGATATAATTTGTCTGCTAGCAGTGTAATATTTCACATCTAATAGGTGTGAATGAGTTAAACTAATGAGGAAAAACATGCAGAACAAAAGAAGTATCTTATGTGATGGAAAATAATCAGAATGGTCTTTCAATTAAAAATGTGTTGAAGTGTTTTGGTTGATTTGTTGAAGTTTTTTTTATGAATTTTGATATGTATTATTGTTTGGTTCTGAATGAAACAGAAAGTCTGCATAAGCCAAGGCAAAGGCAATCAAAATGCTAATAATTAAACCAAAAAAAGCAGCACAGATTCACAGCATTGCAACTCCTAATATTGAAGAGAACAGAAACAGCAGCATTTCTGAAGCGCCTCTATTGTACATCCAGTTGCAGAAGTTTGCCCTCAAACCTCTAGTCTCTAGATGGAGTAGAAGAAAAAGGCACTTTACAAAATACACTCTCCTTTTATTTTTACTCCACATTATCTGACAATGGAGTCAGTGCTAGCACCAAACACAAGAAACCAAAACATTAGTGACTTCTAAAAGTGTTTTTTTCTTTTTGTAGGGAAGGGGAATTTAAACAGATAAAAGTACTCCACCTGGGTCACAGCAAACCTAATGTGAATTATAAACTGTGGGAAGCTGAAGAGATGGCAATAGAGCAGGAAAAGGATTCACAGGTGTTGATGACATCTGAAGAGACTGCCAGGATCAAAGTCAAAGGGTACTGGCAGCAGCAGCAGCAAACAGAATGCTGGGGTTTATACTCAGGGAGATAAGACTGCAGCAGTAAAGAGGTGATGCTGTCATATTACCATGGCCTGATAGTGACATATTTTGAGTACTATGTACAGTCTTGCATGCCACACAGAGACTGGAACATTAGTCCACAAGAGGTGATCCAAAGAAAGACAACAAAAGCCTGTTGCATGATAGTCGGGAAAGACAAGGACCAGAAGCTAGAGAAGCTGAAGGTTGTCTCATCAGAGATCAGAAGTCACAGAGAGATCATAGTACAATTGGAAGTTCATGTCAGGGAGATATACAGGAGTTATCTTGAACACACAGACAGAAAATGGAGGGAGAGGGGAAGGTTACAAGGAGCAGATTATAGACTATCTTCACTATGGATCTGCAGAAGTGCTTCTTCAGTATGGACCCATGGAATAGATTGTTGGAATGGGTTATAAACAAGGAATTCAGAGAGATATTCAAAAGGACATGGGACAGCTGAGATGTTTCAGCCCTTTAGCTAATATCAAGTGTATTGTGTGTTGGGGAAAAGGTAAGGGTGAAAACAGAAATCTCTGCAACTAAGTTTAGTGATACTTTCCACTACATGCCTCCTCCTTTACTGCCTCCTACCCTGTCTTCTCCCCTACTCCCCAATGTATTTTAATTGCTAACCTATTACTACCGTACTTTTATACTGTTTGCTCCCTTTCCTCATTTTACCTCACCTGCTGTTTTCATCCAACCTTCATTTGTTTCCATTTCATACCTTTAAATATTGTATTCCTTGGGATACATACTTATAAATATGCTTCAGGTTGCTAAAATCTTTTTTTTCATTTCTGTTATATGAATAATTGATGTTCTTCATACTGATCACTGCTGCAGTCACCTAAGCTATATGGATTATATCCAGAGATAGGCTATAACAGCAGTCCAGCTTCCAGAACTTCAGGACACCTTCTGTCACTCATCTTGTGTATGTTGAATAAGACAATGAAGCTGGGTGTTCATTTAAGTAGTTTATTACACACAAACACATCAGGATGGAGAATGGTAACATTAAACTTAAATGAACTAACTGACTGACTAATACACACATACATGCCTACAACTCAGCTGCTCACTACAAAATGAGACACCTGCTTGCATGTGCTCAGTACTTATATGCACGTGCTCACTGACTGGAATGTCTCTTAAAGGAACATACACACTCTGATATACATCCTCCCTCTTTGACTAGTTGGTCATGCAAATAAACAATGACAATCATATGAACATGCAAATTATACAAATATATACAAATAATCATGTCCAGGCTGCTGTGTATTTGAGAGTAGGTCTTGAGATATGACCTGACCTTGTAATATAATAACTAGAACTGGGTTTAGCAACAGGTACAGTCAATAGGGAATGTTCTTCTTGAGGACTTTCAAGGATACTTTCAGGAAGAGGCAATGAAATGTTCTCTTGAACAGGAACATTAGACAAATCACTCTGAGAATTAGAGTCTTTGTTACAAGCAAAATGTTGCAACACTGGCTCGGACACCGGCAATTAATGTTTCCGATTCCGCCTGAATTCCATGCCTTTGCAAGTTGTGACTCAATAATGAAAGATCTTGGTTCTTCACACTAATGTTTCACAAGTTCTATTCAGTCAAATCCTTTTGCTGTCTGCATCCTCACTATCTCTCCTTTCTTTAATGGATTCAGAGGTTTGCTTGTTCTATCATAGTAAGACTTTTAGGACAAATGCTTTATTAGGAGTTGAGCTGTTATTGCTTTGTGTTATTTTTAGCACTTGTAACGTACAAATTCTTACTGATTGGTAGTGTGGTTCTGGTTTGTCTCAACATTAACCTCTGGACAGGTGAACCAAGAAGATTGTCGCAAGGAGATGTTTCTGAGATTAAGCAAATTTAGAAAAACATCTGTATTGTCACATTTAGACTTTTGCAACAGCTGTCTTGCACTCTGAACTGCACGTTCTGCCAAGCTATTCGATTGTGGGTATTCAGGACTACTTGTAACATGAACAAGTCCCACGTTTCAGCAAATCTTTTGAACTGCTGACTTGTAAACTGTGCACTACTGTCAGAAATGAGTTTGTGTGGACTACCATGGACAGAAAAATGTCTCTTCCAATTAGTAATGACAGTATTGGATGTGAGATTAGGAAATAAGTCAGTTTTGGACCAATTTGAATAAGAGTCTACTAACATTAAGTAATGTTGACCATTCCATTCGAAAATGTCTCTAGCTACTGTCGACCAAGTTCAGGAATTTGGCTTAGCTAAAGTGGTTCTTTTTGCTGATGGAGTTTAATACTATTACAAACAAAACAAGACGAGAGTACTTTCTCAATATCTTTTGACATAGAATGCTAAAATACTACTCCTGTTGCCCTTCTTTTAGTAGATTCAGTTACTGGGTGGCCATGATGAAAGATTTTAATATACTCTTGTTGCAAGGATTTTGGAACAATCACTTTTGGACCTTCATGATGATAGTATCTTCCATCAAAATCTCAAAATCTCATCTGTGTAAGGAAAATACTGCTGCATATCTGGTGGTAAACAAGATTGCTTTGACGGCATACCTCTCAACCTGGAAACATCAAAAATCTGGACAAAGCCCATGAAAAATAGGTATAAATCTGTACACTGATTAACATAAATTTTGCATACATAATTATGTAAACCTGCCCACTGTCATGGAACTGTGGGATGCCAACTTTTAAATGCAAACTGAAGAACAGATATTTAAAACACTGACACTATTTCTTAAACACTAACACATACTATGACTCACTGGCAATTTGCAACCTTAATGGGGAGGGACCACTGTCTCCATGAAAGGCAGCACAAAGTTAAACACTTCACTTCATTAGCATTACTGGAAAAGTATAATTGCCTATGTGAACAAACAATGTACTCACGTCCATGAGGACAAGGAGAGCCAAGTTTTATTAAATGACTAAACAAAAGAAATCGCACATGGTCCCTGACACAGACAAAGGTGAAACATGGAGGCACTACAGATGGGTGATCTTCTAATAAACCTCCCCGAGTTTTAACATTTTCATCTAAAAGTTTAATACAACTGACAATCTCATAATATAAGAGCACATACTTTTCATCCACAAGTTAAAAATGAACTTCCGCACCAAGAAAATGTGAGTTCACCCTCACAATGTAAAATGACTTAACAGTTAAAATTTTTCCCATCTTAATGAACGAGTGTCTAGTCCATTAAGTATGTTAAAGCCAAAACATAATATTTTATAGGCAGATATAGGCTGACTCACAGCCTTCAATTTTTCTAGTATATACAAACCCAACCAACTATAGCTGAGTTTACTCTTGTAAACCAACTTTCTTATTATTTCTGATATATACAAAAAGAAACTAAAAGCAGAATTTAATCTTGTAAAGGCATGCTCCTAAAGTTTCAGTATTACTGATATACTGATATTAAAACAAATGAACCCAGGTCAAAATTTAATCTTCTAAAAGCTATGTCAGACTTCTAACATTTCAGTAAAAAATAAACTAATGTTCTTAAGAAACACCAAAGTGTCTGGACTGCTATGGGAAAGGAAAAGCAAAGTAGTGATTTTATCATAAACATAGTTTGTCAGTGAGCATCACAGCAGTGGTAGTATGTGTGCATGACAAGCACTGATTCTGCATTTGCTATAAAAGCCTACATCTAGTCCATAAATACTTCTCATAATTTACTTCCTAAATGGTCACAGTAAAGGAGGCAATTTAAATCTCAGCTTTCATAAACAACTGTAGTTATAAAAGCATCTTTATTTTCAGCAATGTAGTTTTCACTGCTAAATCCACATTACTACTTTAGAGGCAGCTCATTAATAAATCTGCACTCACAAATGCCAGCAATTACTCTGTTTTGCATATTGTGTAGGGACTTCTATTCATAGGTTCATAGGTTCATAGGTTTATACTAGGCTATCTGCCCTAAGGCATTTATAAGCCTAGCCCAAATTTTTGTGGCTTACGCCACCCCATATATGAAAAAATACTGTGCCCATTAGTTTGTTGTGCCTCTGTCCAGCAGTGACACAGAGATGATTCCCGGGGTAAACCTACGATCTCCCATCCACAGGTCTAGATTTCTCTTGAACAGAGTCAGCGAGGTGCTCTGCCTCACATGGACCGGGATTTTATTCCACAGCATAGGGAGTCTCTGAGTGATAAATCTATCCCTCCAGCACGTCCTATTTATATCCGTGCTAAGGTTTAAGTCGCTTGCTCTAGTGGTTTTGGTGGATTTGGATTTTTGAGGTGGAGCATGTCCATTAATTCCGGGTTGGACATGGCCTTGTATGTCAGGCACATGTCACCTCTGAGCAGACGGTATGCGACTGAATAGAGCTGGAGTTTCTTCAATCTGGCAGCATATGACAGATTTTGGAGTCCCTTTATCCTTTTGGTGAGGAACTTTTGGGGTCTCTCCAATTGCTGCAGATGTCGGGTGAGATACATCCCGAATGGGGCATTGTACTCGATCATTGGTCTGATAAGTGAAGAGTACAGGGGAACAATAACCTCACTAGATCTGGATGTGAATCCCTTCATGATCAGGTGGGCAATGTAGAAGGTCTTTCTAACCACTTTAGCAATGTGAGTGTCAAAAGAAAGGCCACTGTCAACCTGGGTCCCCAGGTCCCTGATAACCTCTTCTGTGCTTAGTGGATTGCCACCTATATGGTAGCTTGGGGTTACCTTGTTTTTCCCGAAGGGTATGACTATACATTTTTTGGCGTTTAACTTCAGGCCATGGCTCTGACACCAGCTATTTGTTTCCGTGAGTCCCTTCTGAAGGATATCCGTGTCTGATGCACTTTCCACTATGGCGCCCAGTTTGCAGTCGTCTGCAAACTTTGTCAGCCAAAGTCCTCCTATGTTGGCCTGTACTTCTGAGAAGTAGATGCCAAACAATAGGGGGCCAAGGACCGAGCCAAATACTAAGGACCCCAAATAGTGATTGTCTAACAACATTTAATATGCAGTACAGAATTACTGTCTTCATTTACGTTTCATTACTGCCCATGTCTTCCTTAATTTCTGGAATACACATTTCATAAGTATATGTATTTAAACATACTGCTAGTGCATCCAGTCACTGTTGACAATCACTTATTCTTTAATGGTTACACTTCATTGGTGCCTATATAGTGCTAACAGTAATGTGGAAGCACAGGTATATTAGATAGGCTTCATCTGATTACCATAATGCTTTGCAGAATGTTCAGTGTCAGCAACTGTGTGTTGTTTTATAAGCATTTCTTAGTTTTGTTTTATAATTGAAATTAAAACCTTTGCTACAGAGAATGGTTTATATCACAAAGCATAAATAAGGCATATAAAATATACTTCTAAACAAAAACCTTAAATATAACTATCAACTGTCCAAAATTTTGCAGAATGTTCAGATTTTTGCCTCTTATTTTTGGTCTGTTCCACATAAAACTTGTGTTTTTGTGACACATTACTGTGGACTGAAGTCACTAAATAATGGCATTCATTTCAGTTTCAGACTTCCAATCCTTCAGAAAATGCATGCTGATGCATAGCATTTTACTCTAGCAACTTCTTAAGTTTATAAGGGCAATATTTAAAATCTGTCCCTGATTTTAGGTGTTTGTTCCTTCATTAGTTTCTACTATGGATCACCAAACTACATAGTCCCTAGCACCGCAAATGCCAAAAAATAATGCCTGAATCACAGATGATCCAAATACACAGTCCCTTTTGAGATGCATAAGTCAAGGAAGCTTTGCAAACGGTTGCTCTAGTAAGAACTTAGAAGTTCTAGCTGTGACAGATAACCTTTTGTAGTATAGTTGCATGCATACCTATGTGCCATTGCCACTTACGTGTTATTGTATGCAAATTTATAATACAAAATACAAATTGCGTCACATTTCAGTATGTGTACCATAATTTATTGCATAATCACACACCTGCGTTGGGTAGCCATATATTATTACACCTGCTGTAGAAATGCTTGTTAAACCATAAAAAAAAGTATGTATGAATATTACAGTTATGAAACAGCGCCGTAATGTTCAAACTTCAAACTCAAAGAGAAGAATAAAACTTCTATATGCCATGAGTCTATGACTCCAAACATGTATTTTCTTTATGTCTATTTTTATTTGCCTGCTGGAGGTGGAAGAGGAGCCGGGTAAAAAAGTAGTAGTAGAAATATACTTATTCATGATGAGTTGATGACCGACTTGACCGTTGACAGGCTAGTCACCACCGCAGAGCTCCAGGTCCAACCCAGACTGCTCTACTGCTTGAGGACAGGGACAGGGTTGCTTTCTGCCTGCCTAAGTTCTAAAATCTAAACTAAATAAAATATTAGTTGAGCTGCAGCCTGGAATGGAATTTAAAACAAAAAACACACAATGTCTCTGCCTGTCTGTCACTCTGACAAATTGTGAGACTTTACTTAACTGCCTGGATCTTATTCCGGATTTGGAAAGCTGACTGAGCTGCTGACTGCTGCAGACAGCATGCGAGACGTGACTCACTCAAGTGTGTATGAAGTGCACACATTTGAGTCTAGTATAATCATAAACAAACCACTCCAAGTCTCCGACTTAGCTCTCAGCCGAAATGCCAAATTCCAACAGGCTGGCAGGCTGTTCACGAAGCTGCCATCATTGCGCACGCCTCTGCACGCAGTGAAGTCGGCCAAAAAAAAGGCCAAAAAACATTCAAAAAAAAAGCTGGGAAATTCAGGAATTAAGGAGGCCATTTGTAAATTCATGGCACTCCATTATCTGGACTTCAAAGCTGGTAAAAAACGAGGAATTCGGTACAGTTAAGCGGTATGTTTAACAGCCATCCTTAACTGATAAAATGATTGAGCTTCTGGAGAATTGGATCTGAAGCTGTGTGAGTTCTAAGCTTATCAAGCTGTGCAGAAGAAAAAGTTCCCACTTCCATGATTTCAAAATCAGGTTTCTCATTTTCATGGTGTTCATTGTTTTTTTCTGTGTGATCTGGATAAAGTATCAGCAAGATAAAGAAGATTGCCTTTTGTGTAAACCAAGTGAAAATTGTACTGTGGAAATTTCAGCTTCATGGGTTGCAATCTTGCAGGAGCTGTGTCCATTGGGTTGTTCAAAATAGTGACCAAAGATTGGTGGTCAGCCACAATTTGAATTGGTTGACCATAAATATAATTATGGATCTTAGAGTATCCAAAGATATTTGCCAAGAGCTCTTTCTCTATCTGAGCAAACTGCATCTCAGTTTGGGTTAAAGTTCTGGATGCATAGGTTACTGGTCTACCGTCTTGAAAAATGACTGCACCAAGACCAAATTTTGAAGTATCACAAAAAAGAGTTACGGTGGACTGGCAATTCTCTTTTTCAGGATATGAAATGCTGTTTGGTGTTGTACTGACCAGGACCAAGTTATATCTTTGCTTGTCAACTCTCTTAGCAGTGCTGAAATGCTACCAGATCTGGAGTGAGCTTTCCTAAATAGTTGACCATGCCAAGAAAATGTTGTAAGGAAGTGGCATTGTCTGGAGGCTGCATCTCAAGAATTACAGATTGCTTAGAAGACTCTGATTGTAAGCCTTAACTAGTAAACAAATTACCTACATAAGTAACTTCTTGTAGCCTGAATTTGCATTTCTAAGGAATCAGCTTAAGATTCACTTCATGAGCACATTTCAGAACTTTCTTGAGGTTTCTATCATGTTTGACTTCACCATTGCCTCTTACAAGAATTATCATCTACTATAATAACACATGGATAGCCAGAAAAAATTTACTCCATTGCATGTAGAAAGACTTCACTGGCAGAATTTATCCCAAATGGCATAATAAAAATCTGTACCTTCCAAATGATGTACTAAAAGTGGTTAGCAATGAAGATTTTTGGTCAAACAAAATTTGCCAAAATGAACTTTTTGCATCTACGACAGAAAAAACAGTGGCAATTGGCATAAGAGCAGCAACTTCTTCAACTGCATGCATTGGATGATGAGGTCGTTTTAGTGCTTCATTTAAGTCTCTTGGATCAATACATATTCTAATATCATCTGAGTTTTTTTTATTAGCTTTTTATGGAGGATACCCATTTAGTTGGTTCATCTACTGGACAAATTCCTCCTAGATACACCATTCTGTCTAGCTCAGCTTTGACTCTACCTCGCAAGACTACTGGAACTTTCCTTGCTGGTCTGACAACTGTGCTTACTTCATGGTCTAACTTCATGGAGTACACAACTGGGAGTTTGCCTAACTTGTCTTCAGAAAAAATAGTTTGTGTGAAATTCTCATTGTTATAGGTGCTTACATGGTGGACTTCTGCATTAAATGAAAGCAGTCCCATTTTCAAACATGAGACCTAACAATGACTGTACATGCCTTTTGATTATGTAAAATTGCAAGTCATAGCTGTTCCAAGTAGAGTAACATGAAAGCACTACAGAGCTTTCGGTTTGAATTTCTTCACCACCATAAGTAATAAGCTTCACACATTTTGCCAGATCAAGCTTTTCACCAGCACTTACTTTAGCAAACATTTCTGCTGACATAACATTGCACTTTGAACCAGTATCAACTTTGACCTCTACACATTTCCCATTAATCAGAACAGTACAAAATACTTAATTCTTTGCCCACAAAACTACTGCATTGACTGTTTCACCAAGCCCAGGCACACCATCAACATAAAAAGTAGGGTTGCAGCTTTCTAGTTGATCAACTTGCTCCTTTGAATGTTCTCCTTTATAAAAGAAGGAGCCTCATTTGATTTATAGAACCCTTTGAAATGATTCCACCTTTTACATGTGAGGCTCTGCTGACCAAAAGCTAAGCACTTTTCTCTTTTGGGTTCATGATCTATCCCACAATTACGACAGTTGACTATGAGGCTTGCCCCAGAGTTTACTGACTCACCCCTCTGCTGCACTGAGCATGCTCTGGATTTTACTGGAGCCACCCTGGAATTTGCTAGAAAGGCTGTGGGTTTCACTAAACTAACCATGTGCTGCGTACTATCAACATTAGCACTGGAAGCATGCATTTATCATTTGTAAGCATGTTTGTGTGAGCTCATATATCTGACAAATCTCTATGGCCTAATTTCAAAGTTAAATCACTGTCATGAAGCAAAACCTTTCTCAATGCATCATCATTAATACAATACACAAGCCTGTCTTTTATCAACTCATCTCTTAGATCACCAAATCTGCACATTCTTGCCTTGTTTCTCAAGTCAGTTATACATGCTGCAAAACTTTCACCAGGCTTTTGATCTCTTGTGTAAAATATATGCCTTTCCATTGTAATGTTCGTTTAAGGGTTACACATACTCTAAATTAACATTTTAAGCACTCAGGTTCTTCCCAGGTTTCAGTCGATACTACTATATGGCAGTTTTCCCCCTTCCCTGCATACACAGCTGGGGCATACACAAATGAATGCTTCCTTTCAATGGCTTCTGAACCAGCTAAATTAAGCAGAGGAAATGCCTTTGTACGTGCATCTTTGTCAGAAAGAGCAGCCTGAATGAAAATATTGTACTCTTGCTCAAACACTCTCCAGTTTTCAGCAACATTATTATCAAGTACAAGTGGAGCAGGTCTGTGAAATCCCTCTGCCATGCCAACAAAATGCTTTTGCAACTATATTCAAATGCACACACACAGATATACCAGGTGCTCGAAAAAATATTCAGTTGTACCATAAGCTCTTTGAAATGACTGTTTCCTGCAAAATAATTGTAGTGTAATTCTGCATAAACATGCAGAGACGTTGCACAGGTTGGATATCTCGGATAGCTTTAGTTAATATGAAAAAGAAGCACATAGCAAAATAAATATGGTTGTTTACCCTTTTTCATAGATTTTATGCGATTCGGAAGTTATTTTGAGCACTTTTGTAAGCATTTCGAGTATTTTTATAAATACCTAATAATTTTGAACATTTCATTTAATTAGAAAGTCATTTTGAATGTTTTGAATGCGTTGTTTTATATTCGTTGAGTAAAACAAAAATTTAAGTGAGTTTTATTACCTGGATTTGTCTTTTTGACCTATTTGTGAGTCGTTTGAGCAGGGATGATCTACTTCTGTATATTTCTCCAACTGTAACTGCCTGCCTAATAGTCTTGAAGAAGAAGTTTTACTCTGGATCCCATTCTGACAACAAGTCACTCATCTTATGTATATTGAGTAAGACAATAAGATGATGAGGCTGGGTGTTCATTAAAGTAGTTTATTAAACACAAACACATCAGGTTGGAGAGCAGTAACATTAAACTTAAAGTGACTAGTACACATACATGCTTACACCTGAGCTGCTCACTACAAAATGGCACTGTTGCTTGCACGTGCTCAGTACTTATATGCATGTGCCCACTGACTGGAATGGCTCTTAAAGGAACATACACAGTGTGATTACACCTTCCACATGCCCAAACCATTAGTCAGCTCAAGCTGAGCTGACTGAAAATACAGGTTCGGACTCCATGCCCTCTAGAGCTTTCTTGCTGCTGAAGAGACCACTGTGAGCTATCAAGGATCAGTGGTTGGCTTGTGCTGTTCCATTGCTGGGCAAATAAGTTCCCTTTGAGGAAAAACTTCCACATATTATTTTTAATGTTTAAACTTACTTTCCTCTTTAAGAAAGGATGTTTTAAGTTACAAATATCTGTTTTTATTGACTGTCATGCAACTTTAGTTAACACGTAAATAGGAGCACACTTTTGTCCTTGACAGTTTAGAAGCTGATTTAAACATTCTAAAACTTTTTTTTCTGTGCATAAACTGTGTTTAAATTACTTTTTGGGGGTAGTAAAGTGTATTAGAGTGCTTTTGCTGAATTTTTATTGGGATTTTTTTTTCTTTATACTGCTTTTGAAATTTTACCACCTTGTTCTGCTTAGTTTCCCCAGGAAAGAAGCATCATTTTTAGCTTGAGCATGGAATAAACTACTGAACCCATGGTCAATCCTTCTAGCCACAAAAAGAAAAAAATTAAATAAACAGCCTTCGCCACCACAGCAGGTTAGCAAATTGCCTCAGTCTGAGGTAGATGACATTGTTGTGGCCAAGGCTTGTTCCTCAGACCACTCATCCTTTCGCCTGGATCCATCTAGTCTTGTCCATACAACCCTTATTGACCAGGGATTAGCCACATCCTACTGCCATGGGGTCCCCTAAGTGGGAAAGGGAGAGCCACTTTTGTCTGTGTCAGGAAAAGAGTCAGGAAGGTGCTCCTGCTTAGCTAGAATGTTGTGCCCATTTCTGGGGAAGCTGTTGCTGCCATTAATAATCCTGTTTGCCCAAACTTTCCTGTCAAAAAGATATAGAAAACTAAACATTCATCTTCTCCTGCTCCAGTTTATTAAGTCTGACTTAGGGTCTTGTACAGACTAATGACCCTTGTCATCAGGTGGTTTTTGATTAAAGATAAAGGGATTCCTCTTTTCCTCAAGAGGTTCAGGAAATTGAAGCTGGAGAGAAATGTGATGGGACAGATATACTTTCTTCTTCTCAGATTTCTGATTCACACTCAGAGGAGAGCTTATCTGAATCTCCCTGTCAAGGATTTTTTTCCCTGAGTCTGCTTCCAGTATGTGCCTGTATTTTCAGTGGAGAACACAGAGGATTTTCAGTTGCTCAGAAAATACTGTGAATTGTTACAGCAGGAATTCCCAGAACCTCCTCCCATCCCCCCATTGATGTTAGCATTGGAAGATGTGATTATCACAGCCTGTGGTTTCCCTAATAGACAGCCTACTGCACCTAAGTAAGTAGGTAGAATGTGCAAATTTCCTCAGTTTTTCAAATTTCTGCATACTCATCCCAGACCTGATCCAGCGACAGTAGCTTTAATTAATCCACAGGAAAAAATATCTATATTTAGATCTGTTCCAGGAGTTTCCAGTCATACTTTGGTCACTGTGGAAGAATACCTGAGAATTCTGGGTTTCATGGCAATTATGATTCTCATGATACCTCTGTCTAGACTCCACATGAGGAAGATATAGTGATATCTGAAGTCTCATTTATTCCAGCATCCGCAACCATTTTTTTTCAGATTCCAGCTCTGGGATTTGTATGAAGAGAAATATCCCTGAATCCAGGTCTCCCCTTCTCCAATTCTGCTCCAAAGAAGTCAGCCACACAGACACCTTGGACTTTGCTTGGAGATAAAAGTGCAATCACATAAACATAAAAGAGATGCTTGCTGTTATTAAGGCACTCAACTCTCTGAATCACCTTTGGTCCGCAAGTTGTTACAGACAATATCACGATGATGTGGTACCTAAACAAGCAAGGGGGACCAGGTATTTCCCCCTGTTCAGACTAACCAAGTTAGCATGCGATAAAACTTTACAGTACAACCTCAGTTTACAGGCATCCTAAATTCTGTCGGAGCAAAATTGTGTGGCGGACAAGCTGAGCAGTACAAAGGCAAATCCTCACAAATGGAAACTAGATTGGGGGGTCTTCCAGGATTTGATCTATTTGTGGGATGTTCCTCAGGTAGACCTTCTTGCCTCCTCTCTGAGCAATCATCTGGCAATTTTCTGCTCCAGAACTCCATGCAAGAAGGCTTGGAAGACAGATACTTATTTTCCTTGGACAGGAATGTTCTTGTATGTTTTTCCACCCTTTCTATTGATTTCCAGGATACTTATGAAGACTCAAAAGGAATCCCCGAAGATCACTGGGGAGTCTCCCTTCTAGCCCAGATAACAGAGGTTCTCCCTTCTTTTGGAATTGGCCAGGGGAAATTACCACAAGTTTCCTCACATACTGGATCTACTCACACAAGAACAGGGGTGTTTAATACAGCTCAACCCAATTCAACTGACTGCCTGGATAGTAGGGTCTTAATACCATTTAAGCACCTGTTTATCGAGGATGTGCTGCAGGTACTAATGGAGGCTAAAAACCCTGTTACTAGAAAATCATATATTAGCAGATGAAAAAGGTTTTCTAGTTGGTGCCAATAAAACAACCAGCAGCCATTCAGGGCTAGTGTTTCTATGGTTTTACAATATCCGTGTCAGTTACTGTCCTATGGACCATCTTACTTCTCCATCAAACTTCATTTGTCAGCCATTTCAGCATGCCTGCTTATGGATCCTGCTCTTTCAAGGCATTCTGATGTCAAAATGTTTTTGAAAGGGGTATTGTATAAGAGATCTCCAAGAAAACTGTTGACTCCTCCTTCGGATGTTAATTCTGTGTAGAGAAGCTAAAACTTGTTCCATTTGAACCAGCTCATCTTAATATGGAAGACAGTTTTGCTGGTTTCTATGACCTCTGCAAGAAGATTATCTTAGTGGCTAGCAGTTATGGTGGGTCAACCTTATCACATTTTCCAACGAGGCATGGTTTCCTTGAGAAGTAATGCTTCTTATATGCCTAAAATGGTATCTGGGTTGATTTTAAGCCAACCTATCCATCCCCGTGCTCTTCTCTGAACCCAAAAATAACAGAGAAAGAATACTCCATACCTTGAATGTCCACACACAACTTAGGTACCATCCTGATAGAATAAAATCTTTATGAACTTCTGATCAGTTGTTCATTTCTTGTGAAGGTAGGAAGGCATAACCTGTGGCAGATTATTTCCAAGTGGTTGTCTCATGTGTTTACTTTTGTTATTCCCACCACAACAAAACTATTCCAGCAGGGTCAAGGTACACTCTGCCATGGCATTGTCTTTTTTCTATGGCTTTTTGGAAAGGTTTCACTTTAGAAGTATTCTAGAAGAAGCAATTTGGTTCGCTGTACATACTTTTACAAAACACTACAAGCTAGATCTCTTCTCTAGGTCTAGGTCAGGCTTTGTTAAGACCATTCTCCAAGGCCTCCTGCACCCTTCTCTTTGTACCTCCTTGTTGATCTAAGCTATGGTAATCTACCCATATAGCTTAGGCTAGTACAGCAGTGAGCAATATGAAGAAAATAGTACAGTTGTGTAAGTAAGCATATCATACTAGTAGAAGTTCAAATGATCACTGCTGCAGTAGGCACTCCTTCCCTTCCTCCTTCCACTTTATTTTTTTAGTGTGATTTTTATGCCATGGTGTGCACATTTGTTTTTTATTGTTCCTATTAACATCCTCTCAGGGCTAAGCCTCCCTGTCTCAGTTGTCATGAAAGCTCTGAAGGGCTTGGTGCCCAAACCTATTTTTTTAGTCATCTCAGCTTGTGCTAATAGTTTGGATACATGTAAGGTGTCCTCAAAATTTGGAAGCTAGCTAGCTAGCTGCTAAATCCTAGGCCAGAATATAAACCCTATAGTTTAGGCTACTTCAGCAGTGATCATTCGAACATCTACTGCTATGGTAAGTTTACTTACACAACTAAAGTTTCCATGACATGATGACTTGTTTTTTGTATATATCATTCTGTTATTATTACTGAGTTATTCACATATGCTTTATCTACTGCTGTGGTGTTTTCCTTTTCATTCTTCCTCAACCCATGGATTCAGATCAAATCCTTGGATCCACTCGGCTGCATATTCCAGACTTCTGATCCAGGTCTTGAGCTCCGTCCTGTACCCGTGATGCCCTAGTCCATCCCCATTACCTCAGATCATGTTTGCTGCCATCGAGCCCAGAGGCAGGTTCTTGTCTTTAGGTGTTATATAACGAATATTTGTAAGTTTATTCTTTAAAAGTTATTTTTTTCTGTGGAATACTATTTCTCTTTTTCCTCCCTCTCAGTTGTCACTGGTGTTAGGTCTGCTACTATTTTTTACATATAGTACATCTACCTCTCTTCCATAGCTGGTATTTTGCTTACCTTTTTAAATAAGGTAATCTTTTTATATTACCATTGTTGGTAATTTTTCTCTTCCCTTATCAAAAGAAAATCTCCTTTCTCTTCACTTTATTGTTTTATT
Organism: Protopterus annectens; assembly: GCF_019279795.1. Classification (NCBI taxonomy): domain Eukaryota; kingdom Metazoa; phylum Chordata; order Ceratodontiformes; family Protopteridae; genus Protopterus; species Protopterus annectens. The sequence continues at coordinate 1,145,775,884 of NC_056745.1, read as the reverse complement.
ACCTTAGTGGCCTTTTCTATTGGTGTCCATTGCCATTGCTAACATGTCAGATAAACCAATAGGCTTCAAAAAATGCACTCATGTGGGCATACGATTTCTAATTCAGATGCCCAGAAAGAGTATATTTATTCAACCTTTCATCCAAGGTCCTTGGTTGAGTGTTGCATCAAATTAATATTAAAGGGACTTCCTCCTGCTACTGCTACAACTTCAGGTGCTCAACTCCCTGTAAAATGGCTAAATCCACTCCATTGAATCAGAGAAACCACTCCCCACAGAAGTCTCCCTGGGCTTTGTCATAGCCTCCTTTCAAAAGCCATAAGAAGTAGGGTCCGACTGTGTCAGATACCAAAAGCCGACCTTCGGATGTGAAACCTTCTGACCTAAAAATTTGGCTCCAGTAGTTATATCTGCAAGTCCAACACCGCTGTCTTCAGATCCAAAAACTGACACCTCACAAAGTGGTCATACAGAAGAGTATACCATTAAACTCATATCTCCTACTCTGCAATCCCCTTTGTTACAAAGACCTAAGAGACATTTCAGACCACCATCTACTACATCCTCCAGGTCCTCCAGAAGTTTATCAGAAGCAGATATGGATAGCATGATGCAAAAATTTCTCAGAGCTCAGATACAGAGTGGGGTCATACCGACTCCGTCCCCTTTCGGATCTGTGAGCCTTCCTGCTTTGTCATACACTATATTAACACCTTCTCTAGCCATAGCTCTGGACAGTTTGGATTCAGTTCCATCCTTGAGGCATGGATCCGAGGGTGGTTGAGAAAAGCCTGAGATGGGAGCTTCGGCTCCACTCGGCTGGTTGAGATCTCCCCAGGGTCTGTCTGTGTTTGAGATTGTGGAAGGGTTTTTTCCTCTATCCAAAGAACCACCACCTCTTTTTATGGATTCTGTCCCTTTTCGGTCATTGGTTCCAAGCTCTGAGTTCATCAGATGTACTTCACAGGGACAGCCAGTTCCAACAAGTGTCCAATCAGTTCCGGTAGAGAAACTTCCCCTCTCTTCTGATACTTCCCCTGAACATTCCCCAGAGGAAGTACATCAGAAGAGGATGTGCAAGTGGAGGCACACAGACTCCCTGTTGGAGTCTATCATGGAGAATACTAAATTTGATGAAGGAGAAGGGTCCCCTTATCACCACCTTTGGAGACGTTTTAGAGATCCTTAGACAAAAAGGTGACTGATCTTCCAAAAATCCATTTCCAGAAGAACTGGTAGTTTTGGAAGCTTTTGGTTCTGGACAGTTTACCTTGCAAATGAACTCATTGATTTAGTTTCCTGCTGGGCTTGGAAGGAATTGGATACTGTTGAACCTATTCCAGAGAGACCAGATAAATTCTTATCCCCTCTAAAAGACAGACCCCACTGGAAAAAAGGAGTCCTGATTGATGCTATGGTGGTGGTAGTAGCCACCAAGAAAGAGCTAGCAGAATAAAGCTTTTCTGTCCATCTGCCAAACAGGGAGTCTAGAACATTGTATAGATTCAGAAAGTGAATCTTTGCCTCAGTGACCTTTGCCCTGAGGTCTGGAAACTACCTGCCACACTTCACTAAACGTCAGAGAGATTTGACCAAAGAGCTGTCAAATACTATCTCAGAGTCCATGTCTGCAGAGGATTTCAAAAGAAAGTCATCATGACTGGCCAGTCTCTTGTCCATATCAAATGCTTCAGTGAGTTTGTTTTCTCACAGAGCTGAAGGCACCTCACAAGCAGCTAGTTCAGGCATTGCCATAAAGAGACATGCCTGTAAGTGGCTATGTGACTTTGCAGAGGTTTTTAAGATGTCTTTACAGTCCCCCCATTTGATGGCATATATACTTCTCAGAGGTACAGGCAAGCACAGGAGGACTATGGCTGACCAAGTTTGCAGACGACTGCAAACTAGGGGCTATAATTGACTCTCCGGCTGACACAGACATCCTCCAAAAGGGTCTCACTGCGAAGGAAACCTGGTGTCAAAATCATGGCCTCAAGCTAAATGCCAAAAAGTGCATAGTCATCCCCTTTGGAAAAAACAAAGTACCCACAAACTACCACATAGATGGTAGTCCCCTAAATATGGAAGACATAATAAGGGATCTGGGGACCCAAGTAGATAGTAATCTCACTTTTGATAATCACATTGCCAAAGTGGTTAGAAAATCTTTCTACGTGGCCCACCTAGTCACAAAAGGGTTTGCATCCAGATCAAAAGAGGTCATTGTGCCCCTCTACTCATTACTCATCAGACCCATCATTGAGTACAATGCCCCATTTGGGATGTACCTTGCAAGACACCTGCAACAGCCGTTAAGACCACAGAAGTACCTCACCAAGAGGATCACTGGCCTCAAACAGATGCCCTATGCAGCTCAACTGAAGAAACTCCAGTTGTACTTGGTTGCATACCACCTACTCACAGGTGATCTCTGCCTGACATACAGGGCCATGTCCAACCCAAAATGGACATGCTCCACCTAAAGCAAACCTTATCCCCTTGAGCCACACACTTTAGGGATCTAAACCTCACCGCAACAATAACTAGGATGTGCTGGAGGGATAGGTTCCTGTCCCAGAGACTTCCCGTGCTTTGGAACAAGATCCCAGTCTACATTAGGCAGAGCTCTTCGCTAACACTCTTCAAAAGAAACCTTGACGAGTGGATGGGAAACAGAAAGTTTACCTCAGGGATCACTTCAGTGGCTCTGCTGGACAGGGAACTAATCTAAGGGGGTGGCAAAAGCCAACACATTCCGGCTAGGCTTATAAATGCCTTTGGGCAGATAGCCTAGTACCAACCTATAAACTTATATCCATATTTGGGCTGTCAGTAAAAAGACGTGTACCCACAGCAAACAAGATGGAAAGACTGTGCCATAGGAATCCAATTTTGTACCCCTCAACAAATCTTCTTCAGGAATCAGAGAGGCAGTAAGAAAATGAGGTTCTGACTATCTCAGGAACCTTTGCAAGACCTGCGTGGTGATAATTCCTCAAGAGGTAGAGGAGGAAATTCTAATGGAGGACGTCACCATAAAAGCAGAGGAGGCCTGCAGAACCAGAGTTTCTGGGATTCCTTTCCAGACAGACCCTTTCCAGACTCCTGAAGGGCTGCTGACTATCCACCTCTGGAGACAGTCAGGGATGATTGTCCTTGCACCCAGATAATTGGGCAAATATAACAGAAAATTCATGGGTGCTAAGAATATTATCCAGAGGTTATTATGTACCATTTTTCCAACTCCCTACCTGCAAAAGACAAAAGCTTCACAACATTCCACCCAGTTAGAGGAAAGTAGTAGTACAAAAAATCCAAAAGCTTCTAGGAAAAAAGATCCTACAAGATGTCCCACCAGGCAAAATAGGATTCGGAACTTACTCACACTTCTTTTTAGTGCCCAAGAAAACAGGGTATCTCAGAACAATTTTGGATTTAAGCAGTTTGAATCAGTATGTGAAGAAGTCAAAGTTCTGAATGGTCATGGTACACGCCAGCCTACCCTTTCTTCACAAGGACCACTGGATGCATACTATCACATCAAAATGGCCAGGCACTCTCAAAGACACTTACGATTTCGGCTGGGTGCCAGTCACTACCAATTCAGAGCCCTGCCCTTTAGATTCATAATAGCCCCCAGGGTATTTTCCAAATGTATGGCAATGGTAGCTGCTCATCTGAGTCTCAAAGGATTCCGAGTGTTTCCATATCTGGAGAATTGGCTCCTCACCGCCCCATCCAAACATCTTGTTCTACATTCCAGGGGCTATTTGCTTAAGAATTGCCCGTCATTGGGGATGACAATAAACTAAGCCAAATCAAAACTAACACCAGTCCAGAACCTGGAGTTCATTGGCACAATTCTGGATGCAACAGCACAGGTAGCATCACTACTGCCTCATTGCATATCCACTATCAGAAACCAGGTCCAACTACTTATTTCCATCCATCTCCTCCAGCAAGATCAGTCCTTCAAGCACTAGGTTCCATGGCAGAAGCCATTGTATTACTTCTCTTGACATTTTTCTTTATGCATGAATTTCAATGGACTCTAGCTCTTCAGTGGTCCATTTTTCATCAGTCCCTATCCTTTCTAGTCAAGATTACTCCAATTTGTAAATGACACATTGTCTAGTAGATCCAATCAGAATACATTTCATCTAGGCTGACCCTTTGTTTTAACCCTTTGTTTTAACACCTTCAATGACGACAGTGACCAGACGCTTCCCAACTGGGTTGGAGGGGGCATTTCTTGGGGAGGATGGTGCAAGGCATGTGGTCCCCCCAAGAGACCAATCTGCATATCATTGTACTAGAGATGAAAGCAGTCCTACTTGCACTGCAGGCATTTCACGATGCTTTTGCTCTAGGGTCCATTGCAATTCAGACTGATTACATGTCTGTAGTCTGGTACATCAACAAACAAGGAGGAACCCAATCTTATCCCCTCTGCAGAGAGGCCATCAGAGTGTGTGAATGGGTGATCTCATCAGACCGCTTTCTAATTGCACAACTAAGCAGATCCATCCTGATGTGTCACTAGTGGTCTGTCAGTCAGTGTGTAGCCTAAATGACCTTCCATCATTGGGACCAACCTTGCGCAACTTCTTTGCATCTCCCCGCAACAACAAGTAGAGCAGGTATTTTCCTCATATTTTCCCTCAGGGGGAGTTACTGAGAGATGGTCTAGTTCACGTTTAGCCACTGGTCTTCTTTATGCTTATCCCCCTCTCCTGTTGATTCCCAAATATCTTCAAAAAGCAAGTTGGCTGAAGAGCTCAGTCATCTTCATTGCCCCTTTCTGGCCTAGGCAATTATGGTTCCCTTTCCAAAGATCTGACCTTTGTTATCCTCCAGGGATACTGGAGCCAACTCCAGATCTCCTCTCTCACCCATTAGGGATCCAACATCCCAATAAACAGGCCCTCAAGCTAACCGCATGGTTTCTCCACTTCCAGTAATGGTTAGAAATCCCAGGATCTCTTATCCCTGTATGTACCATTACTTTGGTTTCACAAAAAGAATCTACTAAGAAAGTTTACAAGAGCAAGAGGAAAATATTATCCCTTTGGTCTTTGAATAATGAGCTTGACCCTTTCTCTGCTCCAGTTTCTGCAGTACTTCAGTTTTAGCAATCCTTTTTAAAGAAGGATCTAGTTTCTCTAAGATTAAATTTCAGTTAGCAACTATTTCTAATTTTCACATAGGCGACAGAAATTATTCATTGGCTTTATCCAAATTATACAAAGTATTCCTAAAAGGTATTTTTCTTATCAGACCACCAGTAAAGGATCCTTCACATCCTTGGGATCTTACAGTTGTGCCACAAGGCCTGACTCAGAAACCATTTGAACCTTCAGCTAAAACTGATTTAAAATTCTTTTCATGGAAAACAGTCTTCTTAGTAGCCATCACTTCTGCAAAGAGAATATCTGAACTCCAGGCTGTTTCCTCAAAACCCCTTACATAATTTTTTTATAAAGGTAGAGTTACCTAGGAGACAAAGCCTTCTTTTTTACTCACCGTGGCATCTGAAAATAACATCAATCCATTTATTTACCAGTCTTCTTTCCAAATTTTTCAAATAAAGGAGAGTACATAGTTTATCTCCTTGATGTACACAGACAATTACGTTTTTATCTTCACATGACAGAACAAATTAGAAAATTAGATCAACTCTTTGTCTCTTTTTCACCAAGAAGGTTGAGTTGCCCAAATGCCAAGGTTACTCTGTCTAAATGGATTACAGATTTTATTTCTTGGATGTACTCTAAACAAGGCATGACCTTACCCAAATGTCCCAAGGCTCATTCAATGAGATCCATGGCTGCTTCATCTGTTTTTTGGTCACGAACATTTATTGATGGTATTTGTGCTGCAATGACATGGTCCAGTGCTCATAACCTTTGTTACTTATTACAAACTGGATATTATTTCTAGAAACAGAGTTGCTTTTAGTTTGGTGGTACTCTGGAATATCCTTCCATGAGGGCCACCCAAGATCAATGTAGCTTGGGACTGTGCCCCATAGGTTGAGGAAGAATGAAAATGGACAATACAGATGCCTAGTTATGGTGAGTACATAACTTTTAATTTTGCGTTTTCAGCTTTGTGGCCTAAGCATGCCTGGGAAGGGTCCTTGGATCAGTTAGGTACCCGGTTACCAAATGTGAAAATAAATTAAATATATAAATAGAATGTCAAGTGCACTGAAAGCACAGATTACATATAATTATTTTCTCCATCAACTGACAAGCAAATGTAATGCAGAGGTGCATTATAATAGGTGAGATTTATGATTGATAAGGGTGATGAATGATGATTTAATAATAAGTGCTGGACCTTATACCTAATGTCAGCTGTAGCTGTTTCTTATGAAAAGAAAATGCCTTAAGTTTGCACCCATTTAGAAGAGAATGATATACCTACATAGAGGCAATGTGATAATAGTTATGCGATTATATTATGTTGATGTTAAGTAGTAAGCACATAAGAGATATTCCAGAGCTTGTTCTGAACATTTGGATGGACTATTGTACCTCCTGAACCAGAGCTCAGATGGACTGCCACACCTCCTGAACCATAACTGTGATGTGTGGCTGTACCCTTTTTAACCTGAGCTCAGATGCACTGTAGTACCTCCTGTACCAGAGCTGAAATGAACTACTGTACTACCTGAATCAGAGGTCAGATGTACTTGCTGTACCTCCTAAACCAGAGGTCAATTGAGCTGCTGTACCCCCTGAACCAGAGATCAGGTGAACTTCCCTACCCCCTGAACCAGAGCTCAGATGTATTGCTCTACCTCCTGAATCAGAACTCAAGTCTACTACTGTACCTTCTTTACCAGAGCTCTGATGAACTGCTGTAAATCCTGAACTACAGTTAATATGAACTGCTGTACTTATTGAACCAGTGCTCTGATGTACTGTTGTACCTGCTGAACAAGAACTCTGATGTGCTACTGTAACCTACAATCTGAGCTCAGATGTACTACTGTACCTCCAGAACCAGTGCTCTGATGTACCACTGAACCTCCTGAACAAGAACTACGATGTACTACTGTACCTCCCAAATAGGAGCTCAGATGTACTACTGTACCTCCTGTACCAGAGTTCTGATAAAGTGCTGTACATCATGAACCAAAGTTCATATGAACTGCTGCACCTCCTGAACCAGTGCTCCAATGTACTACTGTTGTACCTTCTGAACAAGAATTCTGATCTGCTATTGTAATTGTGATTCCGAGCTCAGATGTACTACAGTATCTGCTGAACCAGAGCTCAAATGAACCGCAGTACTTTCTGAACCAGAGCTCAGATGAACTGCTGCTCCTACTGAACCAGAGCTCAGATGTACTTCTATATTTCCTGAACCAGAGCTCAGATGTATGGCTGTATCCCCTGAACCAAAGCTGAGATGTAATGCTCTACCTTCTGAACCATAGATCAGATGTACTGCTGCCCCTCCTGAACAAGTGCTCAGATGTACTACTGTAGCTTCTGAATAAGAGCTCATATATACTATTGTACCTCATAAACCAGAGCTCAGATGTATGTCTGTAACTACTAAACCAGAGTTCAGAAATATTGTTCTGTCTCCTGAACCAGAGTTCAGATGTACTGTTGCATATCCTAAACTAAAGCTCACCTCCTAAACAAGTCATATATTGCTGTACCTCCTGAACCAGAGCTTCGATGTACTGCTGTACCTCCTAGGTTCATAGGAAGTTACTAGGCAAATGGCCCTAGGGCCTCTACTAGCCTAGCCTTACAAAAAAACCTGTGCCCCAATTGACCATAGTTAGATGGTCATTGTTAGCAGAGCATATCTATGATCAGCACCAACTGCCCCTGTCCATAAGAGGCATGGGTGCCACCCCCAGGGTGAATTTATGGTTACACATCCAGTTGTCAAGGTTGCACTTGAATCATTGAGGAGCTCTTCTTCCCATGAAGTGGAAGCTTATTCCAGAGGAGCATCAGTCTCTGGGAGATATATCTGTCTCTCCCACATGTTCTGTTAATGCCACAAGCTAGGTCAAGATCCCTGGAGCAAGTGACTCTTGTCTCATTTGATTTGCAGATGTGGAACATTTCCATTAGGGCAGGGTAAGAGACTGCTGTGTAGGCCAGGCAAAGGTAACCTCTCAGCAACCTGTATAATGCAGAGTACAGTGACAGGGCAGTCAGTATTTCTGTGTAAGTCATGTTTTGGAGGGCCTGGATTCTCTTGCTTAGAAAACGCTGTGGTCTCTCTAGTTGCTTCAGAAAGGAGCATTTTACTTAATTAGTGATCTGATAAGGATTGACCAAAGTGGACTTATAACCTCCTTGGTCTTGGATATGATGCCCTTATTTATGAGATGTACAATACAGAAGGCTTTCCTTACCACTTTAGACGCATGGTGATTGAAGTTTAGATTGCTATCAACCTGTGTTCCCAATTCTCATACCCCTGGGTTTGAGCTTAGAGGGGTGCTATCTATATCATAATTAGCAGGGGTAACGAGACATTTTTTTGCTCTTAGATCTGATGTTGTCAATTTTCATTCTATCCTCATATTATGGGTTCAGATCCGATCCCTTGGATCTGACCTGGCTGTTGCAAAAGCTCGTGACAACCAGAAAACTCTCAACCTACTCCCTTACCTGTAATGCACCAACCCGAATTACCTCAGATCTCGTTTGCCTCTTGAAAGCGAAATAAGTGGTGCCAGCTTCTCTTAAGCACCTAAGTGTTGTTTTTTCATGCCATTATACTTTTTCTTCAAATTTTTGTTTTAAATTTCTAAATATCTGACTTCTTATAAATCCAAGTTTCACTATCATTAGTACTTCCTTACCCGTTCCTTGTACTTGCATACTTCTGTATATTATCATTAGTATATCTCTACTGGCTACACTTACTGTTGTTCTTGCACACCATTGTTGATATTTCTTCCACTTCTCTTTAATGTATAACAAAAAAAAAAGTTTATCTAGTTTTTGTAGAGTACTTTTGTTTCCATTTCTCTTATTAGTACTATATATTTCGATATAGCTTTTGACCATGGCTGACAAAGATAAATGACTGGCTGGGTTTAAAAAGTGTCCGAAGTGTGGGCACAAAATCTTGTTTCTGGATGCCCATACACTTTGTCTGTACTGTTTGGGTCCACTCCACTTGCAAGAAAACTGTGCCATCTGTCATGCTTTCAACCCAAAAGCTCTGGTTGAACGTAAAAATAAGCTTATTCTGAAGGGATTATTTCCCTTTTCCTTTAGTGAGGCACTATCTAGAGCGTCCCCTCACCAAGTACTTCTTCACCTTCTTCAAAACATTCTGACAAATTAAAGAGACTTTTTTCAGATCCGACAATTTCAACTGATCCTAAAAAGAAAAAAACTTAGTTCATCTGATCCAACCTCAACCTTGGATCCTACATTGAAAAAGAAAGACCTCTCAGATCCAACCCCATCATCAGATCCAAAACCAAAAATGATTAAAGATACATTGGACCAGAGAGTTTCAGATTTGACACAGAAAACTTTGAATTTGAGACCTGGCATTGCCTTTTTTCTGATATACTCTCCATCAGTGGATCCAGTCCCATCTAGGGTCTGTTCTCCTTTTCTGAGAGACACAAATCACAATCTGTAGTGTCCACTCACTCTACTAGGAGCTTTATGGAAGAAGATGTGGAGAAGTTAGTGAGAAAAATTCTCTCTGCACAGATTATGTCAAACGTCCTCTCGTCTCCTACCCCTCTTGGTCAGGAGATCTAATCTTCCACTACCCCACCTTTGCAAGTTCCTCCTCCAAATCCCTTCTCGGTTTTGGAGTTTTTGGATTTGAGTTACCTGGGTCCATCTGCATCAGATCTGAGAACTTCTCTATCCTCTGACCTGAAGCTGTCTCTAAGCTCTTCTTTTCCATCAGATCTGGAGGCCTTTAGAGCCAGGGCTACCCTGTCAGGTCCAGGGTGTCACAGTCAACTCTAGAGTTTTTGGAGACATCTCTATACCTCACTGCCTAGACACAGGTTAGTTCTGATTTTAGCCTTAAGGAGTTTTTCTTGGAGTGGGGAGGGACTATGCTCTGAAGGCTTGTCCTGATGGATCCACATTCCTCTTCCTCATTGGTGGTTCTGCCTTTGAGGTCATGGAGACAGCCTTGTCAGCTTCCATGATGAAGATGGTTCCCTTCCCCCTTGGATCCACAGGCTGCAGGCTTATCATCTCTCCGCTTGAAGTGTCATCTATCCTCTCTATAGGGACAGCTGGTACCAAAACCCCAGGCTTCCCAGCAGGGTGTTCCTACCTCTTCTAATACCTCCCCAGAGCATCCCACTGAAGAGGTCCCTAAGAAGAGAACATGCAAGAAGAAGCACTTAGACTCCCAGAGGAGTCAGTCACAGAAGATACAGACTTTGATGTATGCAAATGGTCCTCACTGTCACCTCCTAAAGATGTCCAGTTTGAAGACATCCTTGAAATCCTGAAGCAGAGAGTTGGCTGGAAGCCAAACAACCTTTCATCTGAGGAGTCTATATTCCTGTAGGTGTTCGGTACCAGTTTATCTACCTCCTGGGTGACTCTGCCCACCAGTGACCTCATAGATTTGGTGTCTCAGCAGGTATGGAAGGCCCTGGACACCAATGAGCCAATCAGGGGCCGGACAGAATTTTGACAGACACGTTTGGACAAAAGATGTGCCTGTTTGATGGTAGCCACTAAGAAGGAACTATCCAAAGAGATTTCCAATGTCCATCCACTGAACAAGGAGTCTTCAGCAATGTACAGATTTGGGAATCATGTCTATGCTTCAGCAACCTTCTTCTTGAGGTCTCTGAACTATTTGGCACATTTCACTAGGTTACAAAGAGACCTGATTAAGGAACACTCTGATACCCTTTCATGATCTGTTTCTAATGAGGTACAGGCATCTCTCACTTCTCAGTTAGCTACCCTGCAATCAATTTCCAGCTCTTCCATGAGGTTAGTTCTGCATGCAGCTGAAGAAATGTCAAGGGCAGTGGGTTCTATTTTTTCTATAAGGAGGCACACCCGGATGTGCTTATGTGATTTTCTGGAGCCCTTCAAGTCTTTGTTCATCAGTCCTCCTTTTGATAGAACATCTTTGTTTGGCCCCAAAGTTAAGGGCATTTTATCTAGGTGTGAAAAGGATAGAAAGGCCTTGTCTGCTGTGGGCGTACGTTTTTCCACGCCTCAAAGATTCTTCTCCAAGAATCAACAAGGTGCTGGGAAAATGTGGTTCAAAAAGTCCCAGGGTCCTTTCTAGGAGACACGTGGAGGAGGTTCCCCCAGGGGTAGAGGAGGGGAAATCCAATGGTAGACACTTCCCTCACAGCAGAGGTGGCCCACAAAACCAAGGATCCAGAGATTTTTTTTTAGATAGACCCTTCCAGCACTCCTGAAAGGAGACCCGATTATCCCCCTCTGGAGGTAATCGGGAGTCATTATCCATGCACCAGAGAGCCCGGCTAGAGATGACAACAGATACATGGGTGCAGAGGATAATTTCCAGAAGCTATATAATACCATTTTCCCCTTCACCTGGAAAATCTCCAATGTTCCATCCAGTCAGAGGGAACAAGCACTTCAAATACAAAAGCTGCTAGAAAAAAAAGAGTCATCCAAGAAGTCCCACCAGACAGATAGGATCCAGAGCTTACTCAAGATTCTTTTTAGTGCAAATGAAAACAGGACTGGAGACCAATCTTAGATCTCAGCAACTTGAATAAATTAGTCTCGGGTGGTCACGGTTCAGTCTATTCTCCCATTCCCATTTCTGGGAAGGGATGCTTGGATGTGTTGTTAGACCTTCAGGATGCGTACTATCACATAAAGATGAATAGGTAGTCCAGAAGGTGCTTACTCTTCCTGCTAGGAGCAAGTCATTGCCAATTCAGAGTTCTGCCCTTTGGTCTCACCATAGCCCCCAGGGTGTTCACCAAATGCATGGCAGTAGTATCAGCTCACTTGAGACTGCAAGGATTCTGGGTGTTTCCATATTTATACAACTGGCTCATTACTTCCCCAACCAGGCATCAAGTAATAAAGGCAAGAGATCAGGTTCTCCAGAAATGCTGTCATCTGGGGATAACCATAAACTACGAAAAGTCTCATTTGGAACCTACTCAAACGTTGGAGTTTATAGGAGCACTGTTCGACACAAAGTCAATGATAGCTTCAATGCCTCCCGTAAGAGTTCAGACCCTAAGAACACAGGTCATGAAAATAATCTGCAGTACTATAGTTTCTGCCCGTTTGGTTCTTCAGGCTGTAGTATCAATGGCAGCAGCAATAACTTTAGTATCATTAGCCAGGTTTTACATGAGGATTCTACAAAGGATACTAACCACACAATGGTCAATACTTTATCAATCTATGTCAACTATGATACATATCACTCAAATTTGCAAGAGAGATCTCAGATGGTGGATTCAATCAGAGCAAGTTCTACTAGGCCATCCATTCAGTCCCCCTCAGCCCAAGGACATAGTGACCACGGACACTTCCCAATTGGGGGGGTATTACTTGGGGAAGACAGTCCAAGGCACTTGGTCCCCCAAAAACCCCATTTTGCACAGCAACGTCCTAGAGATGAGGGCAGTGCTATTAGCATTGCAAGCCTTTCAAGAAGCTCTCCCCTTGGGGACGATTGCAGTTCAAATGGACAACATGTCTGGGTTCCATCTGCGAAATTTGGGTAGTGCAGCGGTTAACATTGTCGTCTCACAGCAAGAGGTTCTCTGGTTCTATTCTTGGTTGGAGTGCCTTCTGTGCTGAGTCTGCATGTCCTCCCTGCGTTCGTGCAGGTTTCCTCTGGGTGCTCCCATTTTCTCCCACATTCCAGAGAAATGCATCTGGAGCATTTCTCCCCGGGCCTCTGCTAAAAATAGGCTCTGTCCTATTTGAACTTTCCCAGTCAACAAATGTTAAATAAATAAAAATAAAAAATAATGTCAGTACTTTGGTACATCAACAAACAAGGAGGGACCAAATCTTACCACCTATGTCTAGAAGAACTCAGAGTGTAGCAATGGACAAGCTCATCTATCTGCTTTCTCATCTAAATGAACATTCTGGGGAAGTCCAGGGACATAGCAGACAAGCCAAGGAGGTGCATTCTTCTACCTCATGAATGGTCTCTCAACAAGAATGTGGCAGAGATAGTTTTCCATCAATGGGGTCAGCTTTGCTGCGATCTTTTTGCTTCTCCCCTAAACAACAAATGCAATAAAATAATAAAACTGGAACAATGGGTCTTGTATATATAGCAATTTGCTCTGGATGCCTGTTTTTTTATTTTGCTATGACTAATTGAAGCCTGGGCAAGAGAATTAAAGAGCATATTTATGATATTAAAAAGAAGAACAACGGAAATGCTTTGTATGAGCATAGTGTCAATTGTAGTAAGTATACAAGATTTCTATTTTTAGTTTTTGAAAGTGTCAGTATTGATAGAAGGATAGGGGACTACAAAAATGCTATAGAGAAGAGAGAAACTGAATGGCAATTAAGGCCAAATGCCAATAAACCTCCTGGTCTTAATGAGACTATTAATATAAAATGTTTTTTGTAAGATTGAAGACTTGGTGTTTGTAATTAGAAAGAATTTATGTGGAATGTTTTTGATGTATTTTTAATGTCTTAAACGTTGTGTACACTTTTAAGGTTTATGTTGAATTTCATTATTTTAAGGTTTATGTTGAATTTCATTATCTTATTTAATTAAATGGAAGTGTTCATTGGTTAATTGGATTTTAAACCAGTATATAATGGAAGGTGCGGAATGTGCCTATTGTTTAGACGAAAGCGTAGAATAAACGTGAATACACTAAAGTACCTTGAGAGTTCAGCCAGTTTTTTTTTTTTTGTGGTTTTATTTAGTTAAACAACAAATGCCCTTGTCCCACCACAGGGGGAATCACTGAGGCATGCTCTACTTCATGACTGGCCATCTGGTCTGCTTTATGCCTACCCACCAATCCTACTAATTTCCAAATTTCTTCAGAAAGTTGCCATGTTGAAGAGCAAAGTTATCCTCTTTGCACCTTTTTTGCCTCAAAAGATTTGGTTTCCCTTCCTTTGGCCTCACTTACTCCACCCAATATGGACTTGGGATCTGACTGAAGACTTCCTGTTTCATCTGACAGGCGTAATTCATACAGACATATCGAGCCTCAGGGTGACTGCTTGGCTTCTCTACTTTCATTAATAGCCAGGCAACTTATGGTCTCCTCTCCAGTCCATCAGATACTCTTATCTTCCCATAAGCCATTTACACATAAACTCTACTCCAGTAAATGGAGAAGATTTGCTTACTGGACTTGCCAAAATAATGTGAATCCCTTTTCAGCTCCTTTGCATAGTATTCTTGAATTTTTAGCCTTACTTTTTAAAGAAGGAGCCTGCTCATCCACAGTGAAGGCCAGCTAGCAGCAATATCAAATTTTCACATAGGATTTGATGGTGTTTTCTTGTGAGACACTTTTCTTCTCAAGCCTCCATTTAGGGACCATACTCCCCATGGCACCTTAACCTGATACTTCAGCAATTTGCTTAACCCAATTGAACTTACAGCTAAATGTGACCTCAAGTACCTTTCTTGGAAAACAATTTATCTGGTGTTGTCAATCTTCATTCATTCTTGATGAATGGGACTCAGTTCCGACTCCTAGGAACCAGCTCAGTTGTTAGACAGGTCATGCCAACAAAAAACTGTTGAGCTAAGGCTCTACCCACAATGCCCCTCTCTCCATTACCTCAGATCTCATTTGCCACTCCGATATCAGGATGCACCAGTCGATACTCTCCAGCTAAGTGCTTTTATTATATCTTATTTTCCTTTAAAACCTGTTCCTTGTACTTTAAAGCAGATATTTCTTTCCATTATACCCTTTGGTGAGTGTGTGTTGGTGTATATAACTTTTTTGTCTACCCTTTTTTACCTAACGATATTCTCCATTACCATCGCTGGTAATATTGTTTCCCAACCCTTTTTCTCTTTTTACCTCTTAGGTAATCTCTTTGATACCATTACTGGCATCTTCCTCTTCTCCTTACCTATTATAGGTATTTCTTCCTAACATTGTCTTTCCGAGGTAGACGTGGTGAAATTAGTAGATCAGCTTTTGGTGGCCAGGGGTTTTCCCGCACCCACTCAGACCTCCCTCCCTCCTGAAGCTGAGGCCTATTCTCCCAGGACTCCTCCAAATTGTCCTCCTCTGACCTCCTTTATTGGTTCAGAGCCCTCCACCTTTATTACCCCGGTTCCAGCCTTTCTGGTGCTAACAGAAGATTCTTCGTTTTCAGTATTGGGTTTGGTTCTGATGTCTTCGGGTCCAATGGAACTGATAGACACCTGGGACCGTGGTTCAGCCGTTGGTTCAGGTGGCTTCATTGTGGTACCAAGTCTTTGCTCGGAGCTGTCTTTGGCTCTCAGAACTCTGATGGTTTCAGACTCTCCGCCAGCTCCTGCTTTGGAGGGTGACCCTTTGGATCAGGGTGTGACCCCGGTTCCGAGGTTGTCTTTCTCGGTTCTGGGCTCCCATCCGTCTTTGGAGGGTGGGCCTGCCTTCCAGATTATGGAGAGAGCTTTAGCCTCTGTGGACTCTGAGCTCGCCCCTTCCAAGTCAGAGTGTCACATATTTGTACCCTCTGGACTGCAGCTGTCACCATCTCTGACGTCAGGATAGTGCGCACTGAAGTAACAAGATATCCCTGTTCAGGGTTCCTCTTCTTCAGAGTGCTCCCCAGAGATCCCACCGAGGAGCCAACTCCTAAGAAGACTTGCAAGAGGAAGCATCTAGATTCCCCAGAAGAATCTGCCATAGAGGATGCAGATTATGGTGAAAGGGAGGTCCGGTCACCCCCTTAAGATGTCTCATTTGGAGACATCCTAGAAATCTTAAAACAGAGGTGTGATTGGAAGTTCTCCAACCCATCCTCAGAGGAATCTGTTCTTGCAGGCTTTCGGTGTTCTCCCATCTACTTCCTAGGTGACCCCTCCCGCTGATGACCTTATTAAACTGATCGCACAACAGGTGTGGAAGGCTCCTGATTCTGTAGCGCCAATTCTCCAGAGATCAGGCAACCTGAATCTGGCAAGAGTTTAGCAGTAGATGCCATAGTGGTGGCAGCGTCTACCAAAATTTAACTTGCTGAGGACAGTTCCACCTGTCCATCCTCCTAATCGAGAGTCTCAGATGATGGACAGGTTTGGGAAGCAAGTCTTTGCATCATCAACATTCAGTCTTAGGTCCTTGAACTTCATGGTGTACTTTACTAGAGTCCAAAGGAATCTGATAAAGGAGCTATTGGATACCCTAGCTCCCTAGCTGGAGCTGTGTCTGACGAGGTACGGGATAAAGTTGCCTCTTAACTTGTCACCCTGAATTCTATATCAAATTTGTTCATGCAGTTCATCACTCATGTAGCTGAAGGAATGACTAAGGCAGCAGGTTCAGGCATTGCTATAAGGTGTCATGCCTGGATGCCCTTGTGTGACTTCGCAGAACCTTTCAAGTCTTACATTGTCAATGCTTCTATTGACAGATCTTCCTTGTTTGGCCCCAAAGTCAGAGGCACACTAGCCAGGTGTGAAAAAGATAGAAAGCCCCTGTCTGCTATGGGCATTCATTTCTGTACTCCTCAACAATCCTACTCTAGGAATCAGAGGAGTGGAAAAATGTGGTTAAAAAAATCCCAAGGGTCTTATCAGGGCAAACATGGTGAATACTCTCCTCGGGGCAGAGGGAGGAGTTCTAATGGGATATGCCCTCCAAGTGGCAGAGGAGGTCCACAAAATTTGGGTTCCAGAGATTCCTTCTCTAGACAGTCATACCAGCACTCCTGAAAGGAGGCCTGATTGCTTATCTCTGGAAGCAGTTGGGGGAAGATTTTCACTCCACCAAACAGCCTGGCTATTGATAACTTTGGATTCTTGGGTCCAGAGAATTGTCACCAGAGGTTACAAAATTCCCTTCACTCTGTTTCCAAAGTTCCCAAAACAAATCCTCAGTGTTTCACCCAATCAGAGGGATCAAGCAGCCATAGACATTCAAAAGCTGGTAAAAAAAAAAAAGTCATCCAAGAAGTCCGACCAGACCAAAGAGATTCTTTTTAGTGCCAAGAAAGGCAGGGGACTGGAGACCAACTTTAGATCTCAGCCTTCTGAACAAGTTTGTTCAGCAATCAAAATTCCAGATGGTCACGGTTCAGTCTATCCTCCCCTTTCTGGAGGAGAACGATTGGATGTGCTCTGTAGAGCTTCAGGATGCATATTACCACATAAACATGGACAAATGCTCCAGAAGGTTCTTCTGCTTCTGGATAAGAGCCAGTCATTTCCAGTTCAGAGTGCTGCCCTTTGGTCTCGCCACAGCCCCCAGGGTGTTCACCAAATGCATGGCAGCAGTAACAGCTCACTTGAGACTACATGGATTCTGAGTGTTTCCATACCTAGATGACAGGCTTCTCACCACCCCCAACAGGTGTCTACTGCTTCAAGCCACAGACTTCATACTGAACTTTTCGCAGTCTTTGGGCATTATGATCAGCAGAGAGAAATCCCAGCTAACTCCAACACAAGACCTAGAATTTATAGGAGCACGCCTCAATACAGTTTCTTATATAGCCTCTCTCCCTCTATACAGGCTACAAAAATTGAGGTCACAAGTACAAGTAATCATTTCCAAAAACAAGGCTCCTGCTCTTCAAGTCTTACAAACTCTTGGATCTATGGCAGCAACGATAACCTTAGTGTCTCTCGCAAGGTATCATATGAGGCTGCTCCAATGGCTCTTGGCGTTGCAATGGTCAGTTCTGACACAGCCAGTGTCTTACCCGATTCTAATAACAAATCACTGCAAGAAACATCTATCCTGCTGGATGAAGTCAGAAGAAAACCTAGCTTCACTCCCTCTCTGCCCACAGCCATAGTGACTATGGGCGCTTCCAAGAGATTAGGATGGGGGTCATTTTCTGGGAAGAACAGTTCAAGGCACCTGGTCCCCACAAGAGGCCAATTTGCACATAAATGTCCTAGAATTGACAGCAGTGCTCCTAGCATTGCAAGCCTTTCAGTCTGGTCTTCCTTCGGGGACAGTTGCAATCCAGTCAGACAACATGTCAGTAGTCTGGTACATCAACAGGCAGGGTGGAACCAGATCCTACCCCCTGTGTCAGGAAGTTCTCAGGATTTGGCAATGGGCTATTGTTTCCAACCGCTTTTTAATAGCAATGCATATCCTGGGAAGCTCCAACGTGATAGCGGATAAACTGAGCAGATGCATACTGCTGCCTCATGAGTGGCCTCTCAATCACAATGTAATGATGACAATCTTTCATCTCTAGGGCCAGCCTTGCTACAGTCTTTTCACCTCCCCAATAAACAAAAAATGCAGCAGGTACTTTGCCCTAATTCCCTGCAGGGGAAGTCCCCGAGAGAAGCTCTCCTACTCGATTGACACCCAGGACTTCTTTATGCCTTTCCCCCAATTCCTCTGATCCCCCTATTCCTGAAGCAAGCCCAAAGGTTGAGAAGCAAAGTGAACCTCATTGCACCCTATTGGCCCCATCAAGTCCGTTTCCCCTTTCTTTGGCCTCACCATGATTCACTGTGCTTGGATTCTAGATTCAATTCCAGACCTGCTGTCTCTCCTAGAGGGATTGGTGCATCCCAGTCTTCACAGTCTCAAGCTGACAACTTGGTATCTCCAATTCCATTAATTGCCAGGCTAAACAAATTATCTTCCTCAGTACAGAAGATCCTCTTGGCATCTCATAAACCATTGACTAGGAAACTCTATCTTTGCACATTGAAGAGATTCTCAATCTGGGCCCGTATGAAAATTTTAGATCCCTTTTCAGCACCAGTTGAGAAGATCTTGGAGTTTCTGGCATCACTTTTTGAACTAGGAGCTGCAGCTTCCACCATTAAAGTCCAATTAGCAGCCATTTCCAATTTTCACATTGGGTTTGATGATCATACCTTGATTCCCTATTGTTTATGCAAAATTTTCTTAAAGGCACTATACATCTAAAGCCCCCTTTCAAGGATCCTATAGCTCCATGGGATTTGACTTTAGTGCTACAATCTTTGGTCCTTCAGCCCTTTGAGCCAGCAGCTATTTGCGATCTCAAATTTCTATCATGGAAAACTTTTTCTGGTGGCCATCACTTCAGCCAGGAGAGTTTCTGAATTGCATGCTTTATGTGTGAAACACACTTATATGATTTTTCACAAGGATAGGGTGTCATTAAGAACCAATCCATCCTCTTTTCCTAAGGTGATTTCAGAATCGAACCAGACTATAGACTTGCCCGTCTTCTTCCCAAAATTTTTAAATAAAGGCGAATAATGCTTGCATCTGCTAGATGTTCACAGACAGCTACATTTTTATCTTGACAGAACCAAACAGTCTAGAAAATCAGACCAATTATTTGTCTCCTTTTCAACCTTGAGCAAACTTGTCTCAAAAATGACCTTATTAAAATGGCTTAGGTATTGTGTTACTTTTATTTACAATCATAATAACCACAAGTTGCCTGCACCTATTAAAGCATATTCCACCAGGTCTGTGTCTACCTCTGCTGCTTTTCATTCCGAGGCCTCCATGGAAGAAAGATGCACAGCCATAATGTGGGCCACTCCTCATACATTTATCACTCATTACAAATTGGATATGGCCTGCAGGGGAAGAGCAACCTTTGGCTCTGTGGTGTTCAGGTATATCCTTCCTTAGGGCCTCCCAGGAGCTAAAGTAGCTAGGGACTCTGTCCCATTCATCAAGAATGAATGATGATTGACAACATCAGATTAAGAAGTTATATTCTTACCATAGTATTCTATCTGTGTTGTCATTCTTCATTCATTCTTGACAACCTACCCTCCTGCCCCTTCCAAAGGACTTCTGGAGGTTCGGACACGTGTTCTGGGGTGGTCTAGGACTATTGAACGAAGGTTTAATAGTCTGAAACCACATCTACCAAACACACTTTAGCAAAAGTGCTTTTTACCAAAAAAGCACGTTCGCTAAAGTCCCTCAAAAAAGTAAAAAAAAAACACACAACTAATGTTTACGCAGGGGGGCAAGTCCCCCCCCTACACCCCCCTACTTTTATATTCTCACTCCAATATCGCACTACAGTGGGGAAAAGGGAATATTCCCTTATCCCCACTGTACAATGATCTCAACAACAGCCATTCCCCCACGATTTCTCTTACTTTTCAGCATACTTCCGTGAAACTGCTTTATCAGTGAAAAGCACTTTCATGAAAGTATGCCCGATTGTTTCAGTTTCGGTGAAACAGCCGTGGGGGAACAGTACGAGACCCATTCTGAGAGGTCTTTTAGGGTTTGCCATAGACAGAGCTTCTGATATCCTATACTTAAGCTGCAAACTCGATCCGAGGTAATGGGGAGAGGGTCATTGTGGGTAGAGCCTTAGCTCAAGAGTTTTTTGCTGGCGCAAGCTGTATAACAGCTGAGCCAGTTCCAAGGAGTCAGAACCAAGCCCCATTCATCAAGAATGAATGAAGATTGACAACACAGTTGGAATGTTATGGTAAGAACATAACTTCTTTTTCTAGTAGCCATTAATTCTGCCAGAAGAATTTTGGAGATTCAGGCATTGTCTTCGAAGCCACCTTACTGGAGCTTTCTCAAAGACAGAGTCACTTTACAACCTAATGCTTCCTTCCCCCCTAAAGTGGTTTCAGAGGCTAATATAAATCAATCTATTAATTTGCCAGTATTCTTTCCCAGATTTTCTAACAAAACATGTTATATTTATTGAATGTTTACAAGCAATTATGTTTTACATACACAGAACAGAAAATATCAGGAAGACTGACCAGTTATTTGTCTCTTTTTCTGGCATGAAGCTAGGAAAACCCATTACCAAAATTTCTCTAGCCAGATGGCTTACAGATTGTATTTCTTAAATATACAACAAATTGGACATTACTTTATCGAAACCTTTACAAGCTCATTCCACTAGAACCATGGCTACTTCATCAGTCTTCTAGTCTAGTGCCTCCATGGACAACATATATGCAGCAGCAACTTGGGCTACTCCCCATACATTTGTTACTCATTACAAATTGGATATGGCCTCCAGGGGCATGACATCATTTGGCGCAATAGTGCTCAGGGATATCCTTCCTTGAGTCCACCCAGTGATTTAGGTAGCTAGAGACTCTATACCATAAGTAGAGTATAGAATGAAAATTGACAACATTAGATAAAGAAGTTATGCACTTAACATAATGTTCCATCTGTGTTGCCCATTTTCATTTTTTCTCAACTCCCATCCCACTAACCCCCTGCCATAAACACTCCTGAAAGAGCGAGTGCTATAGGTATACCACTTCATTTGTATATAGCTCCAGATGTAGTCTCCTCTCTCTGTAACTGCATTATTTCTTTCTGCTATTATTAGCAAACAAGATCTGAGGTAATTGGGGTTGTTGCATTATGGGTAAGGGAGTAGCTCAAGAGTTTTCTGGTTGCCACAAACATTTGCAATGGCTGTGTCAGATCCAAGGAATCGGAGCTGAACCCATAAGTTGAGGAAGAATGAAAATGGACAACACAGATAGAATGTTATGGTTTGTCTTTAGGCTTTTTCCCAGTAAGGGGTCACCATAGCAGAACTCCAGTCCACTAATGATTGGCAGTAGATTTTTACGAAATGCCGAGGTGCCAGCTCGACGCCCAACCTTCAATGAAGGCACGCCCATTTACGCACGTATGTCTTTCAAATGCTACCCAACCACAGGGATGACATGCAGACTCCACACAGAAGTCACTCCAAAGCCACGCTGAGAAGCAAACGGGAGAACCTCTTGCTGTGAGGTAACAACGCTACTGCCGTACCACCATGGCATTCACAGATAGAATGTTATGGTAAGTACATAATTTCTTTTCTTTTTAGTCCATCACCACTCATTTGTCTGTGTCAGTTCCTTCTGTAATATGTTAACTAAACTTGGTAAGCTAAAGGCCATCTACTTTTGGTTGGACTTCAGAGAAATAGATTCCAAATAGTAGAGGGCCCAGCACAGACCCTTGTGGCACACCACTAGTCAGTTGCCAACTGGTAGACGTGGACTCCCCAACTTTGACAGTGTGCATTCTATCGGCGAGCCAGTTGGCAACCCATCTAGTGATGCATGGGTTAATCCCCAGCTGGGAACATTTCTCAATGATTCCTGAGTGGGGAATTGTGTCATATTCCTTGGCTAAATCAAGATAGGTGATATGTACTGCTTTCCCCTCATCCAGGGCTTTGGTGACATTTTCAAAGAAATCCACCATGTTTAATAAGCAAGATCTACCCTTGACAAAACCAAACTGGGTCAGGTCAATTTATTTATTTATTGGCATGTGTTTACCGGGATAGTCCATTGGACCATTAAGAGCCTATTTTCAGTGGCTGCATGGGGAGAAAAGCTCCATAAGTACATAGAACAATTAACAGAATTAACAATATGAAAATGTACATAAAATATAACATTTTACAAAAATTTGACTTATAGAATTTGTATGAAAAATATATGCAAAGGCAAACATTAGCAATTCATTCAAGCAGAATTTACACTAAATATAACATCTTACAGAAAATTGACTATATAGAATATACATGGAAAATATATGCAAGGACAGACATTTGCAATCAGTTCAAGCAGGGAGTAAAACAGAAAGTAAAATCATCTAGTGAGTATGCTTAAATGCAGTCTTAAGATTACAGAAAAGTTAAATAAAAGGAAAGAAGTGTTGATTAAGCAAGATATTCTGTGATAAGTGTAGTTAAGTTATCTGTAGACATTATGAGTATATACAAGATGAAGATGACAGTCAGGTCATGAAAGGAGGATGCTTAGTGCAAGTAAAGATCCAGTTAGCAGAGAGGTATTCATGCAAAGAAGTTTTGAAAGAAGCATGACTCTGAATGGTTCTAACTGATAATGGAAGGACATTCCAAGCTCTGGCTACTACACAAGAGTAAAGTAATTGGCCTGCAGTTAGATTGGGCTTGTGGGCTTGCAAAAGGTGTTATTTTTCAGATCTAAGGGACCTATTGGGAAGACAGTGGGTAAATAAAGAACTTAGAACCTGACAATCTGAGGGTTTGAAAATTATTCTGTACACAGTAGTTAACTGCAGATAGGTAAGATAATATGGGAGCTCAAGCCAGTTCATTGAGTGTAAGGATGTGCAGTGGTGGGTAGAATGTCTGGCATTTGTTGCGAACTTGGTGATTTTGTTATAGCATGTTTTGAATTTTGTTTTTAGGGAGGATAGCAAATTAGTAAGCAATGGGGCACCGTAGATAAGAGAAGGAAATAGATAACTGGTAGTAAGTACTTGTTTAGTGGGAAGAAAAGGAAATGTTTGTGCCTGTAAAGAATACCTAGTTTTGATGTGTTTTATTAATGTTGTGTTGTATGTGCAGGTCGAATTTTAGGCTTTCATCAATTATTACTCCCAGCAGTTTAGTGTGGCTATCAAATTCAGTTTTTCTGTTACTCTGGGAAAGTATAGTGAACTGAGGTTTGTTTATGGAAGTGTTTTTCATGGGGGTAATTAAAATACGTTTGGTTTTGTTGGGATTAAGAGACAGATGGTTATTGTATAATCAGGTCTCTATGGAAGTAAATGCAGGCTGAGTAGATCTGATGTAGTGTCTGTGGAGCATATAATAGTACAGTCATCTGCTCTTATATGAAAAGGAGTGGTCCTACTAAAGGGCCTTGGGGAACACTGGTAGAGGTGTGAAGATATGGTGATAGAGAGTTTTGCTATCTAACTGCCTTTTGTCTGTCAGATACATAACTGGAAAACCAGCTAAGAGAGGGAGGTGATAGCCCAGTATTTGAGAGTTCATTTAGCAGACGTGAGTGAGACTGTATCAAATGCTTTTGATAAGTCAAGAAATAGAGTGGCTACAATTTTCCCTGTGTCTTGGGCTTTGTTGACTGTGTCCATGAAGAATGTTAATGCAGTTGTAGTAGTGTGACCTGGTCTGAATCCATGCTGAATTGGAGATAGGATTTGGTTATTAAGGAGGAAATGCAAAAGTTGCATGTGTATGCATTTTTCAAGGAGCTTAGAGATAGCAGATAAAATGGCTATGGGCAGTAGTTTGAGACTGGTCCTCTTCAAAAGAAACCTTGATGATTGGATGGGAGATAGGAAATTCACCCCGGGGATCATGTCAGTCACCCTGCTAGACGAGCCCAGAGAAGTAAATATTGTGGGAAGAAATATCCAGAGAATTGTTATGGCTAGGCTTGCATAGGCCTTAGAGCCGATAGCCTAGTACCAACCTATGAGATATCATTCGAGTTGCTACCTTTGTGCAGGGGTAGAATAAATGCTCTTTTCCCAAGTTCTGGGGCATATGATTCTTGGAGACATCTACTGATGAGTGTACTATTAGGGTAGGCAATAGCTTCAGCAGCAAGTTCTAGATATTCAGTGGGTAGTTTATCTGCTGTGTTAGAGCTGGGTTTTACCTTGAGAAGTAGCCTTTTTAGAGTGGAAGTTGGGATTGCTGCAACTAAGAATGTGGGTGAAGAATTTATTGTTGATTCATCTGAAAGTGAGTTTGTAGAGGAAGGGGACTGGGAGAGATGGGATAGTGTGGCTTTTCCTGTATAATTTGTACTAGAGCAAAGTGAAAAGTTAGCAGATAGGATCAAGAGTTTGAAGGTCACCTATGTGTTGGTTGATATGGTCCATGATGATTCTTTCCATGACCTTGCAGATATGGCTGGTCAGGCTAATATGTCTATAGTTCCCAGGGTTAGTTGATGGGACCTCTTAGTGCAAGAGGATTATTGCTGCTATTCTCCACTCTGCCAGCATAAAGCTAGTGCTCAGGCTATAGTTAAAAAAAGTGCAAAATAGTTCAGTTAGGTCTTGTTTTAGATTGTTTAATAAGCAGCCTGAGATGTTGCCTGGTCCCATAGAGACTGTAGTTTTGGCCTTGCAGAGTGATTGTATGACCTCTTCTTTGGAGATACTTGGGAGAGGACTGGTGTCAGGAATGTTATGGGGTATGGCTGGTGGGGACAGGACGTGAAGTTTTCAGCAAATGGTAGGTTGGGAATTTCTTCAGGATTAGTGTAAGTGGTACTATCCACTATCCACTGTAAGTTTGTCACACAGTTAGGCATTCCCTTTTAGGTTTCGGACATAGTTAAAGAATGCCTTATGATTGTCTTTAGCTAGGGATGCTAGTTTAGTCTCGTAACTAGCTTTAGAGGACTTTACAAGGTTTCTGATTTGCTTGCTTAAGCTGTGGAGGGTATTCTTCCTTTTCTGAGTAAGTTCCCCTCTTGTTCTTAGATATCAGTTTCTTTCTTTTGTTATATAACTTATTTATTCTTGCAGACCACCAGGGTGGCTTGTTTTTTTCGAGAGGACCCGGCCTTAGCCCTGGCAGGTGCAGCTGAGTCAATACATCTGTTTAAATGGCTATATAGGGCATTTGTGTTCTCCTTTGCATAGGAGTCATTTTTTTTTCAAACACCTTCATTGAATTGCTACTCGTGACATAGGCAATTTTACATTCGTATAAAAGTATTCAAACTATATTAACATAACAGACATTATACTTCACATATATTGCTGTATATCATTTAATATAAACAGTATTACATAAATTATTCAGTTCCTGCCTTTTTTGTTAAACAAGAAACATGTTTATTAAACCATCACTTACTACACAGGCGACTGTACATTTATATAAATAAAAACAAACCACACAAACACAATCCTAGTCACAAGCATTTTACATCACAAACCATACTGACACACACGCAGTTGCAAAATTATACATCACTTATAATTTACCCAATGTTTCTCACTCAAACCTTACATAGCTCATTTAAGTCCTGCCACCTTTTAGACCTCATTCCTCCCTTGTATGTATTGTTCCCCACAATTCACATTTTTTCCCATGTAGTTTGCTCCTACCCTTTTCTAAATATCTTAATTCCAGTTGTTTTATCTCTGTTACTATTTTCACCACTTCCAGTATAATTGGTTTAGATTTTGATTTCCATTTTCTAGTAATTGCTTTTTTTGGAAGCCACCATTATTAGACACAGCAAGGCCTTACCATGTCTAGGCAAGTTGGATTCTGTATCATAGCTCAGAAAAATCATCTCCTTCATCAAACCAATCTGCCCCCCAGCATCTCCAACAGTGCGTCCCACAGGGAATCCTTAAAGTCCACCAACTCACCGCACTCCCAGAAAATATGTTCCCAATTATCTCTTTCTTCTCCTTCACACCTCCAGTATTTAATGTCTGCCTGAGGAAAAATTCTCTGGAGTCTACTTGGGGTATAAAAATATCTACGAAAACATTTCTAAGCGAAAATCCTAAATCTTCTAGATTTTGTTGCATATTTGGGATATATATATATATATATATATATATATATATATATATATATATATATATATATCATTGTTTCTTTGTGAATTGCTTATCCAGTCTCTCTTCCTAATCCTTTCTAACCTCCTCTGATTGAGTCTTACAGTTAACATGCAATATTTTATATGCTCTACTAATTATTCCTTTTTTAATGGCAGTTTCTGTTCCAGATTTTGTTAAAAACTACCAGTGCTGGTCTTTCATTTAAGGCACACTATTTCTTTCTTATTGCCTATACTCTGATATCAATCCCTGATAGGGAAGGTAATCCCTAGCCTGCAGTCCAAATAAATTCTTGGCGTCGTCCCATTCTATCATCTTTCCCTCTCCAGTTATTTGCTCCCAAAGCCTTGGTTCCTTCTCTAGTTTTCTCCAGTAAATTCTGGTCCCATCTTGCCAATTGTCTGTATTCCTAATTGCAGCCATCCCTATCGACAGAATCTCCTTTCTCTGGTCCCGTGTTGATTCAGTTCTTGTTGGCTGTGTTAGCAGGGGCTTTGAAGCCTTTTATACCATCACTTAGAAGGTTATAGTTTGCTTTGCAGAAATTTTTCATTTTTTTTGCTCATGTGGGGGTGTCAGGTCTGAGCTTTAGTTCAAAATAGACAGATTTATGGTCTGGCTTAACCAGGGAGGGCAACACACTGGGGTAGTGCAGTGGCCTCACATGTTGGTAAGTACTAAGCCTAGGACATTTGAGCCCCTTGTGGGGGTACAGAGTAACCGTTCCAGGGCATTTGAATTAACAAAGTCCAAGAATCTCAGAGCAATCATGTTTGTGCTCATGTAAGTCACCCAATTGATGGACGGGTAGTTGAAGTCTCCCATGACCAAGGTGTTTGGCTGTATATTGAGCAAGTCTAGCAAGTCCCGATAGGTGATGTGTTTCCTGGTTCATAGTGGGGGACCTGTAGCTAGCTATGATGTGGTAGGGTATTTTCCTTATAGTTATTTGGACCTGGAGTAGCTCAAGACAGTTGTAGTGTTTCAGCAGTCTCAAAGTTTATCTGGATTTAATGAAGATGGATACACCTCCACCTTTGGTTCTATCATGCTTGTTTTGGGGTCTGAATATGTGAAAGGAACTGTAACCTTGTACAGCAGGGATGCTGTGTGGCCTTGAACCAAGTTTCCATGACTGCACAGATGTCAGCATCTTCCAAGGTGAAGAGTGCTTCCAGGAAGTGCAGTTTACTGTTTAGGCTCCTAGCATTATGTAGCATCACTTTGAATTTGTCTTTAGTGGATTTTTTTTTTTTTTTTTATGTTGGAAGTTTTGTTGTTTTGACATAGCCTAATAACGGCACTGTGGGGGTAGCAGCATCTTTGCTAATGTCCGAAAGCCTTGAGGAGACAGGTAAAGGCCATCTCTGGCAAAGCATCATGGTCTGTTGACCATGTCTTTCCAGGCTGACAGAGACTGGATCCCCCTGGAGTGACAACAAAATCTAAGCCAATTGTTGAAATCAGCCATTTTTTTGTCTGTACTGTGGCATCATCCTAGGTGAAGGAAGAATGCTGCTTAGGGCTAGGGACATACCTGCCTGAGACACACAATCTGAGAGTTCAGTCATGACTTTCTTCTTATAGACTAGAGAGGTACGTCTCAAATCATTCATTCCAACATGTATTATGACAGAGTCATAATGGTTGACACACCACCTTTGTGATGCACAGAAGAACAACTCAATGTCAGCTGTAACATGTCAAAGCTTTATTCCAAAGTTGAGTACTGTTTTCAGAACTAAAATCATGCATTAAAACACTATTTAAATAACCCACCGAGGTCACATTATATAAAAGTCACATGATAAAAAGAACAAATAAAATCACAAACTGTCAAAATGCTTCAATTTTAAATATGAATTAATTGAAACAGTCTCATTTAAACTAGGGTAGCTTGTGGCATTTAACTCAATTTACCACCTCAGTTCACAAGCATCCAGATGTTCATCCATAATCCTACCCTGAATGTCCTTCCTAACTTGTTCAATAATTAAAAAGCTGAAGCTGTGTATATCACAAACCATAACATGTT
Organism: Protopterus annectens; assembly: GCF_019279795.1. Taxonomy (NCBI): domain Eukaryota; kingdom Metazoa; phylum Chordata; order Ceratodontiformes; family Protopteridae; genus Protopterus; species Protopterus annectens. Next base: position 1,145,747,382 of record NC_056745.1, on the reverse strand, counting down.
TGTAAAGAGCATTGGTAAGTTTATTTTCCCAATATCTAAATCATGCTCATATATATAAAATCTCTTAACCTCCTAGAGGTCTTTCCCACATAAAAGGTGGGGCATTGTAAACACTGGGTTAAGTACATCACATTTGTAGAAATACAATTGAAATGGTCTCTGATTTAATAGGTCACTCTCTTACTATAAAATTATTACCACATACAATCTTAGAGCAATGTGGGCAAAAAACACATTATTTCATACCATATTTTTTATGATGTGCTTCTACCTGTTTTGATGCTTCCAAATATTTTTTAAAAGTTTTGTCTGTCCTATAAACATATTGCGGTTTCTCCCCTATTTTGTTTAATATGCAGAAATGAATTACATCAATATATATCCATTCATATTTCCAGGTATGTCCTGTTAAGGAACATTGTATATGGATAACAACATCTAAACCTTAAAGCATTACCTAGGTGATATTTTATTTATGTAAAATGTTTCATTGTTAAGCTACAATTCATTAGTAAACTTGCAAACACTGTGTGTGTGTTTGTCTGTCAGTCTGTTTCTTGTCTTTGTTTGTGTAGGTGTATCTGTATATGTGTAGATTAGGGTGTGTGTGTTGATGATCAGAAGCTAGAGAAATGTTCTGATATACTTTTAGCTATGCCCCACTGTGATATAATTTAGTTATGACCCAAGATAATAATACACTCTGCTACACCTTGTTTTGATATAATCATTTTCATCATTTTGGCAACATCTTCTACATGCTATTTTAGACATCTGAAAAGGTGGTAACCCTGTATATGTACAACTTCCTTGTTTCTTGCATCATGAGGACTGTAGAGCTTAATCAAGAATAACTTCAGTCATATTCCCTTCTGCACATTTAGGTACTATGATCATGATTTCCTTATACATATCTATCTTTCCATCTATCTATATATGTTAACCAGTTTACTATCATGTTCTCAACTCAGAGGTGGTAAGTTCCTTGTACTCTGGAATTCATTCCACAAAAGTCAGAATGCCAAATTCCAGTATACCCGACATAAACACCAAACCTCAAAACTCTCTAGCACTCTGGACTCCGGAACAAGTGTTACCATGGGTCCAGAAGAGGCAACGTTGGACAGTCAGTAATGTTGGATTTCAACATTCACTGTTCAAAATGTGGGACTCTCGCAGGTGGACTGGACTACCTGTGAGTCAAGTTAATGATAGTAAACCATGTTACCCACATAAGTGAACTAGTCTATAGCAGACCTTTTTCAGCCATGATTTGAGCCACATGACCAAGACTAAATGCAAACTATATACTCAACTAAGAGTAGCTAATCAGTTAGAATTTTTTGAGAGGACAGTAACATTTCTCAAGAAAACCCACAGTGAGAAGGGGAAATGTAGAAACTCAATCCCAGACCTAAAATAGACAGTAACTGGAAGTAAGGATTAAGTTCTGAGCCTGTGAGACAGAAACATTAACCACTGAACTACTACACTTAAAGCTACAACCATACAAGTGACAAGGATTTTAACAATGCAGCTGTGAATTTAGCTATTAGCTTCCTAGTCCCATCCAACACCTTGCACATCCACCTTTTGCTGCATCGTCTTAGTCTTTTTAATACTGCTTGACTACTGCTTCCCTACAATTCCATTAAACCGTTTACTTCACCATGTGCAGTTTTAGGTTCATAGGTGTTAAGTAGGCTAACGACCACAAGGGCCTTTTTAAGCCTAACCATGCATCCCAAATCTCTGACAAGTTCTGATACACTTGATAAGTGTAAGCATAGCCCACCCCCCAAAAAAAAGAAAGTCATTGTCTGTGCATCCATCTCATGTTAAGAGTGGATTGAAAGCAAAAGCTCAAATGACGTGAGCATGCCTCCTCAACTCCTACCACCAAAAGGCAACCCCCGTCTGTATATCAGCCTGATGTATGATTGGAAAGTGAAAAAAATTATCAATTAATGTATTCCAGCTTGTTGTTCCTAACCAGTACACTGCCCCTACACAAGGTACAGTGATCTTTGCACATCCCTGAGATCTGTGACAGAAGTAAAAGTAACAATTACCAAACTGTCCCCAGCACTAAACAAGCTATAATGATCCTCACTGCAGTTCTCTGAGGTTCGAGTGTGAGTAAAGTTAAAAAAAATAATGAGCACACAATCCCAAGCCCCACACAGAAGCTACATCAAGCTTATGTAAACACCTCTGAGCATGTCTGGTTTTAGAAAGGGTGTGGTCGAGGGCAGAAGCTACCATTAAGTCCATGGGAAAATCCATTTTACAATCTGGTGAGTAGGGGCCACCTGACACCTTTCAGCTCTTAAGGGTCTAAATGTTACGTTTGAAAGATAAAAAAAAAGCAGCTAGCAATTAATTTAGTGCTATGTGAAGAATTATGTATGCACCTGGCATAACTGCATGTCTCCACTAATAAAAAATCAGTGACATGTTTTGCATGCGCGCGCACACATACACACAGTCCACAACAAGTCTATCACAAGATGCACAAACACATACATAAACACACTGCATGCTCACTTTCAGAGAAACTTGAGGAAAGCCAGTTCACCTACAGCATATGTTTAGGGTGCACAACTGAACCCATACAGTGACAGGGACGGCATGCATACTCCACAGAGAAAAAGCAATTGCAAAGAACTCGACTAGAAAATCTCTTTGGAAAAGGAAACCATCATCCCTGAAGATCAGGAAGATCCGCTTTTCTTAAAATCTGAGGTAAGCACTGAGATCACTTGCTCTGTGCTGCCAATCTCTAATGCTTACCTTCCTCACCTTCATTTACTGATTGCCAGCTTCATCCTAACAGGGTCATAGTCCAACATGGTTTAGATAAAGTGCATTATGGGAGAATGGATGATTTTTACTCCTCATTTCCCCTCAGCCAACAGCAGTTTTTGTGGGTCCTCAATACAGTCAAGAATAAAAGAGCTACTCACAGCTTTGGGCATCACTGGTGACTTAATCTAGCTATGATGTTAGTTAAAGCCTGCTAGTGTACATTCTCTGCAGTAAAACAAAATCAAGGGCACTATTATCAGCGGTAAAACATTTAATGATATTATGAAGCCAGCTACTTGACAAAAACACTGTTGTTTCAATAAAGTTGCATTTGGACTGATTCTTTTAAATTGATCCACTGTGAATCCGCATTTTATATGCAGTTGTGATAAATTGTCAATGCAATTTATGTGAAACAGAGTTCTTCCCTAACCCAATTCAAGTGTTACTTGGATAATCAGATGATTGGGAACATGATATTCATCCATGGTTTGACACCTATGTCCCTAGTGGGCACAGGCAACCTGTAAATGGTTTATCTTCCAGGCCCCTGCTTGTAAATACTTCATCTCCCAAGCCCCTGCTAACACTTACCAAGGGTACCAGTACTTGTCAAGAGAACTGGGATGCATGTCTAGTCTTAAAAAAGAACCAGTGGTCATTAGCCTAGTACATATCTATGAACTCTAAATCTGTAAGATTATCTTCTGCTTTTGCTATTGTTCGTTAATAAGCCTACTTGCTCTATATTAGGTTACTAAACTAGGAAAATTATTGTAACTTTTTTTTTCTCTTTTCTGTTTTATCTTTTTATATATATATATATATATATATATACACACACACACACACACATACACACACACACACACACACACACATACACACACACACACACACACACACACACACACACACACACATACATAGACAGAGTTTTTCTTCCTGGGCCTCTGCTGAAAAAGGGTTTGCTGTACTAGCTTTTCTTGGTTTGACAAACATGAAACAAAATGTAAAACAAGTTAAACTTGCTGTAGTTGAGCCCAGCCCCAGGGGGCCCCAACAACTGCAGGGTTTGCTGGTGCCTAAAGCCAGCTATCTCATGGGCTATATTTCTGAGAAATTATACAGAGGTAGTGCTAACCTTTGAAATACAACACCCACCTAACTTTAATTCCAAATAAAATTTGATATATTCTGAAAACCATCTAGCAATACTTATCTTTGAATCTACTGACCTAATTTTTACTGAGAAAAGGAAATGAATCCTAACAAATTTTGCTTTGCATTGATTTCCTTTGTGCATCTTGTTTGTGAGTTTTATACAACTGCTTATCTTCCTTAGATATGTAGTTATCAGCTCTTGCTTGCAGGCCTGTGCTGATATTGTAAACTTGTAGTACTGTATTGTTGCTTTCCTGAAATAACATGTATGCCTCTATATTACAATCCATTGATGTTACTGTATAAGCTATACTTGCAAAAATGCATAGTGCCATCAGTCATACGTCACATTTCACATCTTGCAGTTACTGTATCTTTTCAACATTATTGCAATTTCTGTGACTTAAGTTACAGCGTATTTGCTGTTCTTGTTGTGGTATAAAATGTTCTTAATTACCTATTAAGGAAATCATGCATATACCCAGTAAGATCATCAGATCAACAATGTTGAAATAACTGTTTTTATATCTGTATTAATATCTCATTAGATTTATTTTAAGCCATCTTATGTATAAGGCCATCTGTTAAGAAGTCAGTGGCTGCACTCAAACTCAAGCTGACTGATGCTTGACATACTTACTTTAAATAAGTCCAGTTCAGTTATTACTAGTGGCATAAGGTGTACCAGACTTCAGAAGCAACATTTGGGAAGATCACTACCAGTTCTTGATAAATATATAAAATGCTATTCTGTTTATTAAGATAAAAGAGGAAACAATTTTTTTTAGCTCAGGAGTACCAGAACTTTGCCTCTTTATGCTTAAGTGCAGCATTCAGTTTACATCAGCATCAACTAATATAAATGTTGCTACAATTCCTCTCTCTCTCTCCCTCCCTACTTTTTGTGCTATGTTTCATCTATAACTTTCTATGCAATAATTATCTCAAAAAAAGTTGCAATCTGTTCACTAGTAATTGTCTGGCCTTTGAACTGCTAAATGTGCTTTTCTCCCAGGCCTCCACTGAAAACGGGCTCTGTACGGCCCAGTGGACTTTCCTGGTTAACAAACTGTAAATAAATAACTTAAGGATTGGTATAATGTTGTTTTCCTAATATGTTTCCCTGGCTTCTTGCTGTTTTTCAAGTAGTAGGATCTAGCCAGGAGCACTGCATTATCTGTAGATGATTATCTTTGTACATTGTTTTCCTTGGAAATAATGTAATTCTCTATACACGCCCTAAGTTTCTTCCAAAGTATCATCCAAGTATTGCATGAATCAATTTGTCAACTTAAACATTAAGAAAAAAATGCTGTCTACTCCCTACATGTTAAAACAGAAGCTGAGAGTATGCCAGGATATGAACAAAACTACAGACAGTCAGATTATCTGCTTTTCTTTTCAGGTATACTTAAAATGAATTGCAAATTAAAGACATGCATTTTAGCTTAGAGTATGAACACTGTGACAAGGAGGGGGTGGTGCATTTCCACTTTCCCAGAGGAACAGAAATTTTCCATTACACAGAAACACTCCTTTCCAATTTTAGTTACTTTGTAAGAATACAGTTTAAAACATTTATGTCCCGACTGTCACTGTATGAAGCATGTCACTTTTGGTTTGATGCTTCTGAGTACAGTACTATACTGAAGTAACCCAAGTTGCTTGGCATGGGACATTTCATAAGCCTCTAGCCAGAAAATTAAGGAAATGTATGAAGCAACATTTTGGTATGTAATTAATCATATTCATATTCTATTCATGTTTAATGCCATGTCTATCAGAAAAAAATATTATTTTGGTTTGAGTGGGCATTGAGAAGTATGCCAAGGAGAAGATCTCTGCAGTCATCATATACCACAACACTGGAGCAATCAGAAAAGAATAATGTGATCATAGCTTAGTATTTACCTCTGAACCTGTCTGCCCTTGCAGACTATTTTAGGCCTATCCAATTTCCATTGGTGCTCAAATATCCCCTTTAGTTATACATTACCCCAAGATAGAATAATTGGGATCATACCATAAATAATTTAGGGGAACCCATGCATGGGATAAAGCATTTAGGAGCTGCAACATAATTTGATACTGACTGATAATGGTTTTGATTCTGTCTGTATGACCAGAGAAGAATGAAATGCCCAAATGACATATGCAGACACATAATTGCTGATGGATGAGACTTATATCTTTTCTCAGTTCCCCAAGAGTAATTCTCCTCACTCTATCTGAAGCACAGAGTCATGAAACCCTTGCATCTTTCAAGAGGGGATCTAAAAATACAGAAGCAAACACTTTTAGGACTGTGGCATTATATAATGTCAGCTGCATAAACAAACCAGAGCAGCTCTTGGGGTATTGAGATAGTCTGGGGTTCATTTCAGGCTAGACCTTTGTGGATAGGTGAGCTAGAAGAAGCCTCACAAACTACTATGAAGAAGGTAATTCAAATATCAGGTTTAAAAAAGGCAGAAACTTTATACTGTATCTAGCTCAGACAAATCAACTGCCTTTCCCCCAAAAAGTATATTTTAAATATAATGCTGCCTTTTCAGGAAAGACATTGCTTTTTCTGTTCTGCGTACTGTATTTTCTAGGCAGTTAACTTAATAATAATAACACGTTAAGAGAGATCTTGCTGCATGAAGAGAATTAATTTTCTGAGCAGCCTTTCAGAAACGTTCAAAATGCTATGACAGTGACAGAGCCCACCTGGTAGCAACTATTTTTCTGAGGTCAAATGGTATTGTGTAATTAGCAGGATGAGTTCTAAGCATTGTTCATAACAATTTCAGAACATGCAAGGTCTTTTTCCCTTCGAGGTCTAGAATGTTTTCTTTTTTTAAGCGACATAGCAAAACATTCTGTCACATATAGGAGGTAAGGTCAATGAGAAGGAAGACAAATGGATATGATGTTAACTTTCTGAACCTGTGTGAAAATCTTACAAACAATTATCAACAACAGCAGGATGTGCAGTAATTTAGAGATCTTTCTTATAAAGCTCTTTTTTTTTCTCGTCCTCTGCAATGATTTTAATCCTCATAAATTTAGAGGCGCTTGCTGATGTACCGTGCAGTTCTGAAGCTAAAGTAATTGTGGGCCTTTTCCGGTATGAAATAATTTATCATTATACTTAGAAAATTAGGAACACAGGTCTTAAGCTTTTAGGGACAAAAAAAAGCAAATAGGAACGCCTTTAGGGGCAAAAAAAAAAAAAAACAATATGCTAAACGTGAACAAACTTTCTGACAACATGAAGAGATAAGTATACTTTATGTGTTATGCAGTAAATGAATAGGCATGTCTTGCTGTAGGCTACATGCATTAGCCCATACCTTCATGATAATATCTGGAGTTGCAGAAAAGTGACTGATCAAACGAAATTCCGTACATGCTAAACAAAATGCCTTAAAGAACTTTATTGTAGCACAGTGAACGTTTATCATACACAAACCATAGATCATATACAGAACATATAATTAAATGTTGCAAATACCTGCTTGAGTGCCTTAAAAATAAACAGCCACTATGAATTTTGTAAATGCATGTTTAAGTAGTGAGTAGCCATCTAATAATTTCAATAAATCTTGTAACATTTTACCTTCAACTCTCAGGGCAGACACTTTTCTGCAATCTTTTTTATTTGCTCCTAGGTTCCACTGGTAACCAAAGATATTTTGCTTCTAAAACTCAGAATTAAATAGAATAGTTAAAGCTTCTGTCTTTCCGGTTTATTTATGGTGTGTACTGTGTCTAAATAATGAGAGGTGGTCATGTTTGGGCATACCTCTCAATTGTACAGATTTTTGCCTCATATTTTTGGCCAGTTTTTCATAAAATTGTGGTTTTCTTGCAAATGAATAGCAAATCATTAAAGACTGACGTTAGAAAATAATGACTGACATTTGAGTTTCAGATTTCATACCCTTCAGAAAATTCATGCTAATGCAAAACCTATTATTCCATCAACTTTCTAAGTTTGTAAGAGCAATATTTAAAAATTGTCCCTATTTTTGGGCCTTTGTCCAGATGTCTTGCTCTAAGAGTTTGAGATGTATGTGTGTGTGGGCTTGTACTGTAAGCCATCCAGAAATAAGGACAGTTTTGATTTTCTTTATTATCCGCTAGAACAGTTTCACCTCCCATTGGAGTGTACTGGGAGGCAAACTCTTCAATATATCACATGAGAAATATAGTAGCCACATTGAAAAAATAGTGCATCACTGAACTTGAAAGAAGTATAAACAACCCCCAATTTCAATTGCTGCTAAATAGCAAACATTTAAAAATATATACGTATGTAAAAAACTACAGTCTTCAGGCAAATTAAATCTAGATTAAGAATTAAACTGACCTGCTGTCAATTCAATTTATCTTTTATATAGCCCAAAGCGCATTAAAGTGCTTGATTATTTGTTGTACACCAGCCATGTTTACAGTGACAGAAGGTACAGTCTGACAATATACTGTGAATACTTCTCCATGTTTATAGGAGCATGCAGAGTATATATATATATATATATATATATATATATATATATATATATATATATGGATCTACTTTACATGGTCGACATTTCATAAAGTTGAAGACATTATGATCGACTTTTGAAATGTCGATCATGTTAAAAAAAAAAACACAATCACTTACCCTCACATTGCTAGCAAGTCCAAGATCGCACTACAGTGCAGAAGATATAAATCTTTCCATTCTGCACTGTACGGAGATGCCCATTCCGCATGATCGACATTTCAAAAGTCAATCATATGGTCTCGGCCATATGATCTTCGACTTTATGAAATGTCGACCATGTGAAGGGGACCCATATACATACACATGTATATATATATATATATATATATATATATATATATATATATATATATGGGTATACTTCATTTGATCGAAAGACCATTTGATCTAAACCCATTTGATCTAAATTTCATTTGATCGAAAACCAGTATTCAAGGCAAATAACAGGGATTTGTCCCCCTCCCCAATGTCGTGCGACCCTGGAGTTGGTATATATAGTTAGGGTGGATGTGGGGGGCGCAGCCCCCACCTATTTTTGTTTAAAATCTGTACTTTTTATTTTATTTTCTTCTCTTCTTTTAAAGGAAACTAGGTGGGGGGCTTCTCCCCCCAATGTGTGCTCCCCCACTCACACCTAAACTATATATACCAACTCCAGGGTCGCACAACATTGGGGAGGAGGACAAATCCCAGTTTTATGCCTTGAATACTGGTTTTCGGTCAAATGAAATTACGATCAAATAGGTTTAGGTCAAATGGTCTTTCAATCAAATGAAGTAGACCCATCTATATATATATATATATATATATATATATATATATATATATAAATGCCTGCTGATTTGTATTAATGCAGAAAAGTGGAAGAAGAATGAAGCGTGGAAGAAGAATGAAGCATGGAAGAATGATGCATGGATTATACAATGAGCTTTTTTTCTATCCCCATGCCTACTGACTGTGAAGCCTACCCCCAATCAGATATGCCTGTGCATTCCTTTAATGAGAAATTTCATATGGATCGGTGTGAGAAGTGTACAAAAGGGGGCATCATTCAGGCAGCCCCAGTGGTGATTTATGCCTCTTCTTGAGCCTCTACATCCAGTGCCACAGAGGTGAGCATCCATCACCATTGCCACATGCATCTGGCTTACCCCTTGGATGATGGTCCATAGGCATCCTTATCTGTTTACCTTGTTTGTAATGAAAGATGCTCCTTTCCTTCAGCTGGGTGATTATGGTTTATCCCCCAGACTGGAACACACAGGCATAGCTTCTAACTAGCCCAACTATCAGTGTCAGTCACTCCGTGTAATCAAGTGCCTGCATCATTCCAGGTACAGGCTATAGAATTTTTTTCTGCCCTAACACTGCCCTTGTTTCTTCACTAGTGGTGTTGCAGGCAGTGCACCTCTGAAAGGCAACATGAATGGTCCCACAGAAATACCCCCCAGAGAGCTGACATCACTGGCGTGGGACTCCAAGCCTACATCCTCCAGTCAGCAGCTTTTTATGCAAGCCTGCACATTCACTGGGATACTGCCAGACCTGAATTAATCTTTCCCTCCTACCCCAAGAATGCATGAGAGAGTTTTGTCACTCACTCCCATCCCTGTTCTGGCTCATTCATTTGCTAGTAGTTTGCATTATAGTCAGGGTTTATCCCTCTAAGCCATAGAGCCAGGTATACAATGAGTTATTTTAAAAAGGTAAGACAGTTTGCTTTATAATATTGTCACAGAATGATAAGCAGTACAGTGTAGCTGTGCTGTGAGTGACTCATATAATAGTCACTCAAGATGGGTATGGCTCTAATTTGGTGACTTGAACTGCTAATGCTAAATCATGTCCAAACAACCTGCCCCCCCCCCAAGCAAGGGTCAAATATGAATTACTTGTACCTGCTATAGGAATACCTGTCAATATCTGAACATTAAACTCAAAGAAAAGCACATAACGCTTCCAAGTACTGTGTTTTTGTAGCCACTTCATCAGATGTGAAACACAATCCATAAAAAGCATACCCTATTTATAACCCTACCTATCAACCAATTAATTGCTTAATAAGTTGATAAAATAGTTTGTTGTCACTGTCCCACTTCCAGTTTCTCTCATGGAAGCTAACATACTACGCTCATTTCACCCATGTCCATCATCTCAAGTTATAGGATTGCTGTCTTCCTCTAAGTGCATAAACATTTTCTTATTTGTCACACATTTTTACTTGTCAAATATGAACCATGAATTGAGGCAAGTGCTACAATAACTGTCTATGGTCCTTCCATTTTTTTCTGCATTTCACTTGACATGCCAGTCAGGGGGGTATCGGTCTTTTTGAGAATCTATAAGATAGAATTCTACACGTGGATTGATGAGATGATACTTGGTTCAATTAACTAAACTGTGGCATTTTGTTTTTTATACATGAATGGGCATGCGTGTATTTGTGGTGCACCTCATTGCAGTAACATGTTGGTTTCCTTTAGGATTGAGGATAAAGCACTCCATTTCTCTAGCTTGGCACTCCCTTACTGTTAGCAAGCAGGTTGTGCCACAACACAAGATGTGGGAAATTCTTGTGGGGCCTAGTTATTTGTCTGCAAAATGCAGTTTCAATTTCAGATTACTACATTCTACTTTCATGTGATTTGTAATCTTAGTAAGCTAGCATTCAGATTGTTATAAAAGTGTGGAGATTTAAGTAATTTTATAGCTGATACATGTATATCTGTTCAAAAGATCTGACTGATTATAGTCTACATGAAAAGTTGTATATATTGCAATTTCTTTTACTTTTATCTTTTAAGAATTGTTTACATTTTTGTTAATTCATTGCATCTTTAGTACAAATTAATTTACTTTTCTTGCATTTCTGTTCTGAAATAATACTTAGATTTTCCGCCCTATTATAACTTTTTATGTTTCTCCAAGAGGGTTTTGTTGAAAAACCCAAAACACTTACGTTAAAAGAATTTATTCCTTGCCTTGAAAGGCCATCTGATTTTGGATTATTGACACCACTCCTCTGTTAGATGGTTGTATTATAGGACTACAGTGCCAAAGTCCATCTGAAAAACCTTGGTATTCTGCCCATTGTCTCTTTGTAAACACTGTGGGATTAATTTTTGCCAGTATACTCAATTTCCTGCCATACATATAGGATTGGAGCTTTTCAAGAGTATGCAGTATTCTAAAACATTTCTTTTCCACATGTGCATACATTTCTTCTCTTGGCAGAAGTGTGTGACTAAGGTATGTACCACTTGATGTTGTCCACCTTTGAAGAAATCTGCCTACAGCTCCACATCCATAGTCTGAAGCATCTGCATACATGATGAAGTCCTGACTGTAATAAAGACTAGCTAGCACAGTGGTCCATTCAAAACATCCTTTAGGGTCTGGAATGTCTGCTCACGTCATAACATAGATCATTTTATCTGGCCTGTTCTTACAGATAAGGTCTGTGATAGGAGTGGTGATGATAAAATTTTGTAATAACTCTGTTTACTCTTACCTGCTTTTTGTTAATTGGGGTAGGTCATTCCTGGATAGCCACCGCTTTGGGAGGCTTTTTCCAGATTTTACCACCTTACACGTAGTGATTAGATAATCTATGTCTGCCCTTCCTACCTGCCATTTTTTCCTTGATGGTTAATCCATTCCTTTTAATCTGTTCAGTATTTCTCTAACATGTGCAGATGTTCTTGCCAAGACTGAGGAAAAAAGGCAGTATCATCTATGTAGGCAAGAACATAGTATGCAACTTCTGCCTGGCCATGGGTATGCATGTGTTTCGGCATGATCTTTTTTTTTTTGTCAGCAAAACTACTGGTGAAGCCCATGGGAATACTGAATTCTGGGAGAATCTACAGCTTTAACATTTGCTGCAGTCCCCCTTGCATAGTTGCTTTACTTCCTGAAGACCCATCAATATGGTCTTATATGCCATTGATTCATTGCAGTTTTACTTTGCTGTGCAGAGTTTGTAAATCCGTTACATGTGTATTTTTATACCTGTACTGTCTTTAGTCAGTTGTATTAGTTATTGTGTATTATTCTTAACTCTTTTCTTTCTACTGTAGTAATTGTGTTTAGACTTCAGCACATAAATCTGAAATTGAATTTGACTTGATCAGGCACTGTGTAAGGGGCCTGTTTGACCATTGGGATTCTGTGTGCACATGGTACTCTACAACCTGAGCACACCCTGGCTTAGCAGTGAACATGTTTGCAATCTCACAAAATACTGCTTTTATTTCTTGAACCTGTTTTTTAGTTTCTCCAAATCTTTTGGGTTTCTAATACCATGATGGGAATGGACCCCATTCCTAAGTCAAAGTATGATTAAAGTTCATGAAATTAGCATTTTTTCAATCTTTGATATCAGCCAGAAGTGCTCTTCGCAGCACCCACAATGTGCTCAGTAATGACTCCTTCTGCAGTTCGGACGGAGTTACATGTATCGGTAACATATCTAAACACGATTGTAGATTCTTTTTTTATAAGACCTGTTGCTGCCGCTACTATTGGAACTGTCTGGGTATCTTTCTTCCACATCACTCTCATTTCTGGCTGCAAATCCTGATAATATATGACTTTGTGTCTCTCTGTACACAAGACACTGCAGTCACTGGGTGTAGCAATTTCAGTGATCAATGCTACTTTTGTCTTCTTTTCATGGACCACTACATATGGTTTTCTTGCATCTGTCTTTTGAACTGTTGGTAATGGGTGATCCCATGTGATGTAGATTTCATCATTTTCTATGATGCTTTGTGGCTCATGTTTCCAGTGTTTTTCATCTACTTCAGTATTATAATGTTTGCACAATCTCCAGTGCAACAGTCTTGCCACATTATTATGCCTTTCAGTATGCAGTCCTTCTGCCATTATTATGTCACACCCAGCAACGAGGTGTGCAACTGTTTCCAATTCTGTTTTACAAAATCTGCATTTGTCTGTTTCTCCCACGTGTTCAATGAACTTTGTAAACAGGTCTGTACGTAGTCCACTATCTTGGCCACCAATATTAACCTTTCATCTTTTGGTTTGAATTCGCCTCTTCTTAACCATTCCTGCATTCGATCCTGATCAACATGAGGTTGCTCCAGGAGTTTTCTATATTTGCAAGTATATTTATGCATTTTCCACATTTCTTGGCTTCTCATTAGATCCTTCACCTTCTTTCTTTTGTTTTTTGGCACATTCAGTTGATGCCTGATTTTTATCTACTTTTGGTTTGATTTCCATTCCCGCTTGATGCCGATATGCTTCTGCTAGACGAAGAAGAAAAGTCATCTTAGATTTATTCTCCTCATGTTTCAAAACTTTCACTATGTTTGGATCTTGTGAGGTCATCAGACATGTATACAATCCCACAATTGCAGATCTATACATGTAATCAGTTTCAAGGAAGCCCATACTTCCTTTGCAATGGGGAATATATAATCTTGGTATGCACTGATTTTTATAAATCATTTGATGAGCATGAAGCATCCTTTTTGTTTTCCTGTCTAATCTATCCAACATCTTTTGGGGCCAGTCAATCACTCCAATACTGCAAGTTAGGACAGGAAGAGTAAATTGATTTATAACTTAAACTTTGTTCCTAGATATCAACGCTGTTTTCAGGGCTAATTTAAGTCTTCTAAAATATTCCTCACTGCATTTTATTTGCATTTGTTTATGTTTTATTGTTGATCCTTCATCAGTTCCAAATGTTTATATACTCCCTCTTGCTGAAGTTCTTTTATATCATATTATTGTCCCAAATTGATGTTTTCTTGGTGTTGCAGCTTTCCTGGTTTAAAGGTTGCTTTTCCTCATTCAGTAAGACCAAATGAGATTTTTATATCATCTGAAAAAAGTTTTGACAACTTGCAGTTGTGCTTTCAGTTTCTCATCTGATGAGCTATACAGTTTTAAATCATCGACAAGGAGAAGATGAGAAGTCTTTACACTTTGTTGCTTTCTGGGAGCCAAATTATAGCCATGACCTAATCTGTTAAGCAGACAGCTTAATGGGTTAAGGGCAAGGCAAAAGAACAGCGGTGACAGAGAGTCACCATAGATTATCCTCCTTTGAATTTTTATCCCTGGAATAATAATTTGTACATTATCATGGCTTAACTGCAAAGTGGTTTGCCATTGGTCACTGTGATGTAGTTTATCAGTATAGGGTGTATCTTACACATTTTTAAGCACTCTTTTATCCGTGAATGTGGAATATTGTCAAATACTTTTTATAGTTTACCCATGCCATACTTAGATTCTTCCCCTGTTTACAGTTCTCCACTCTAACTATTTAACAACAAATGATCCTTTGTTCCATATGACTTTCTTTTATTAACCTTTTTATCTATTGCCATAATTGAGTTTTCTTCTAAATGACTATAAACTCTGTCAACATCAGTTCTAGTGTATAATTTATACGTCGTCGGAAGGCAGGTTAATGGTCTATAATTTTTAGGGTAGCCTGCAGGTTCACTCTTAAGTAGAGCATTGTTTTTCCCATTGTTAACCAGGCCTGTGTCTGTTCAGGGTGTGCATACAAATAGTTCTTACTCAAGGCTAAATCTTTGTGCAGAGATGTTAATACTTTTTGCCAGAAGTTAGGTACTACATCTGGCCCTGGGTTTTTCCTATTAGAGACTTTTCTTAACTTTGTTTCAATCACTCTGGCCATTTCTTCATCTCATTTCATATCATATACATTTTAACTTCTTTCTTTTACTTCTTCTATCCATTTAGCATCTTTGTTTTATTCAACATGATCTTTATAAATAC
Organism: Protopterus annectens; assembly: GCF_019279795.1. Lineage (NCBI taxonomy): Eukaryota > Metazoa > Chordata > Ceratodontiformes > Protopteridae > Protopterus > Protopterus annectens. Next base: position 1,145,732,090 of record NC_056745.1, on the reverse strand, counting down.
TTCTCCAAAATGTATCTATTTCTTCTGGGTTTATTTGGTGGTCTTTCAATTCTTTTACATTGTTTCCCAATTCTCTATAAAACTTTTTGGGGTCATCAATAAATTGCTTATTTTGTACTTTTCCTTTATATTTATATATGTATCTTCTAAGTTTTTCTGCCTGTGCTGATATTTTTCATTTATTATTTGCAATAGTATAAATTCTGTTCTGTTATAATATTGCACATTGCTTTTATCACGTCTATCTTTCTGAGTATTTTTGTGCTCTGTTCCCTCTTCTTTACTCTTCTAATAGTGATACATCTTGTCTTAATTGCTTTATAGTTTTCTCTATTTGATATTTCCATGATGGCATTCGATTTCTCTCCGTCCTTTCCCTTACTACCCTGTGTTCTTGTGGTAAGACTTTATCTGTTATTAATTTGGCTGCACAGTATTCTATCCTGTTTATTTCTGTTATATCACACGAATCTCTATGGACAGTCCTAATTACTGTGTTCATTTGTTTTATCAGACTTCTAACTTTTTGGATTTTATTGACCTTCTGCAGTCTATTTCTTTCATTGATCTTAATGTGTCTATCCATCTCTATTAAATCAAGTAACTCTTCTCTTAGGTCATTTTTTTCTAAACTGTGGTCACATTCTTTGTTCACCATTTCCTGTGGCATTCAGTATAAAGTTCCAGAGCTTCTTCTTGTGCCACGTTCTCTTTAGTTTCACCCTGTGTCATCCATTGCTCTTTCATATGGGAACTCACTGGACTATCACTCCATGGCATTGACTTTGTCAGAGTTGCCACTGTTTCCTGTTCTTTCCCTTGTTGTATAGCTCCAACTGAACCTTTGTACTGATTTCCTGTAGGAAGTTCCAAAGTATCTTCATATGTCAACTGATTAGATGCTTCCTGCTCCACTGGTATTTCCTTAATTTGGGTGTCCATTGTTGTTACCTGAGTTAAATTTTCTGTACTAAATCCTTCACTTTGCAGGTAATCCATAACCTCAGTTTCTATTTCTTTAACTTCTCTATTACTAATCCTCTTTTCTACTTTTCTCTTTGTTTTCTTATTTTTTTGTATTGTAAAATTTTCCATATCCAGATGTCTTTGCCCGTATTTCTCTTCAAATATCTTCGGTGCTGCTGTTTTTGCATTGATTAGTTTTGCTTTCTCCTGTGCATAAATATAGCATCATATTAAACCCCTTTTTCTTTACCATGTCCGTATTTCTTCTTCAGATGTCTCCTGCTCCTCTTGTTTCTCCTTACTCTAGGAACTAGTTGTTCCACCATGCTATGATCTGTGTTAGACTTTATACACTGAATCCTTCACTTTGCAAATATTCCATGACTTCAGCTTCTATTTCTTTAACTTCTACTTGACTAATCTTCTGTTTTACATTCCCTGTTTGTGATAGTATTTTTTTATTATGAAATTTTCCATATCTGGATGCTTTTGCCTATATTTCTCTTTGAATATCTTTTGGGCTGCCCTTTATGTATTGATTAATTTGACTTTCTCTTTTGCATAAATATTGCACCACATCCAATCTCTCTTTCTTTCCCATGTCCAGATTTCTTTTTTATACCCTTCAAACATCTCTAAACTTTGTTATTTACATTTTTGCACTTCCTCAGTCACTTCTTTATCCAAATGGCACAAGTTTTCTTGGTCTATATAATATTTTTAGGGATCTGTTGTATTAATGAACACTATTTTTTATTTAAAGCTTCTGACAGTTTTTCTTGTGGAAGTATTTTTCTTTCCTCTAATTTCTCTCTTAACCTTTTCATATGTTTTTTGTCTGGAAAGTCTGAGCTTCTTGCATAATAGTAACAATACATAATTTCTTTCTTATCCTCAATAGTCCACTCTGTCGTTTGTATGGCACTTTTTTGGCCTTTCAGTTTTTGTGACTTTTGTGGACTGCTATTTCCTTCTACAACAAGGAGGCCATCCTCCCCCTGGGCCTGGCCTAGCTCTATTGTAGGAATATTTCCATGTCTTGAGGATTCTACACTGTCATTTTTTTCCAGTTCTGGTACCAGTGCACCTACCAGGATTGGGCTGTTTTTTATCCTGGGACTTCTGCATCCAGCTGTCTTCTTTATTTTTATCCTACTTCTGTAGATGATATATGCTGTATAAAATACAGTCTATATATCAGTGTTGTCTTGGTGAGATTTTGTCTTCATCAGACCATAATGCATCACTGATAACAACTCCTTATATAGTAAAAAAGGCGTCAAAAACTGAATTCAAACATTTTCTTAAAGTGACACACTTTCTTGTGCACAATAAGGATGCTTTTTAAATGCTTACACCACAGCACTTCCAAAGCCAACATGTCAGCTATGAAGTTAACACCATTGTTTTTATTATTTATTGCACAAAAACCCCACTGCTTAAAATTTATAAAACAGCATTTGCTACCTTTTCTAACTCAGTAGTGAAAATGCAGCTGCCTCAGGGTACCTTATAGCAAATCTACCACCACCAAGATATGCCTCGTAAGTGTAGTGCATGGAGTACAGGCCCTCCAAAATCTGTGGCTAACCTCTGAAATGATTCCTTGATAAAGAATGGCACAAAAGCAGCCTTAGCTTTCTCAGCTGCTTTGCCAACCTTTTGACACATCTGACAACTTGAAGTACCTTGTTACATCTTTTACAATGTCTGGCCAATAAAAGAATTGCATACACCTTGTTTTTGTTTCCTTCATGTACAAGTAGACTGAAAAAGTGCCCCCATCTTATACAGTTGTACTATGCTGGCTGGCTTGATATATGTTACCCTTTTCTCCCCATTTTCTCAGCATGATTACAGTGCCAGTCTGTTAACTAGATCTCATATTCAGGCAAAGTACTGAGTGCATGTTCTCTTATCATAATGTATCCCAACATTTCAAATGTAGTAACTTGACATCCATTCACCAGCATATGGGGGTAGATTGTTTCTACAGTGAAATTACTAATGTAATCATCTGTCTTTCTTCTGTGTTTTCTAAACTTTTTCCTTCAAGCTTCAGGAGTAACTTTAACACATTCAGATAAACATTGTTTAATTTGATTGTAATTAAAACTGTTTGTATTAGGCATTTTAGTTAATGCATGCACCACCTTACCCATGAGAAGTAGAACTGAAAAATCTCAGTCATTGTCTCTGGTCAGTTTGATGTTGATTGCATATTCTTTCAAATTACCAACAAACTATTAAAGTCATCTCCTTGTTGATAATCAGGAAATATTTTAATAGTGCATTTGATTATCTGGGCTCTGCAATTCACATTCATACTTCACATGACTCTAACAAATAGTCAGCAGTCCCTCATCTCATGCTGATGCTGCTTGTTTCTTTTTCTTAATCTTTTCACATTCTTTCTCTCAGATTTTATTTTTTTTTTACCTCAAGTGTATCATTCTTTTATCTGTTCTGCTTTTGTTCCTTTTTTATTTAGTGCAAGCTAGATTTTGAGAGTATCTGCTGATGAACTGAGTTGCTTTGGGAATCCTACATATAGATACTACCAATAGATATATTGCTGTACGTTTACCTTTGGCTGCAAGGCTGCATGCACGTTCCAGTGACCAAACTACTTTGCTGGCTATATATGTTCAGTTAGTATTATAATCAGCACTACCTGCTGCAAATATGTGACAAATAGATTTAGTCCCATCTGCTACTACTAAATGTTTCTTTTTCTTAATCTTTTCACATTCTTTCTCTCAGATTTTATTTTTTTTTATCTCAAGTGTTTCATTCTTTTATCTGTTCTGCTTTTGTTCCTTTTTTATTTAGTGCAAGCTAGATTTTGAGAGCATCTGCTGATGAACTGAGTTGCTTTGGGAATCCTACATATAGATTCTACCAATGGATATATTGCTGTACGTTTACCTTTGGCTGCAAGGCTGCATGCACTTTCCAGTGACCAAACTACTTTGCTGGCTATATATGTTCAGTTAGTATTATAATCAGCACTACCTGCTGCAAATATGTGACAAATAGGTTTAGTCCCATCTGCTACTACTAAATGGGTATGCGGTGAATGGACATAGAAATCCCACCATCTGCCACAAAATAATATGTGATGAACAAGGTTACATTATCTCAGTCCACATAACTGAAAGCCATTTAATATTTGAGGGTGACTGGCTTTAAAGGCATGTGATAAATGTGTAATGTGACCCTGGATAATAGCCAACAATTGCCAAACCCAAATAAGGTTTACACTTTACAGCTGCAGATCCCCAGAGTCCTCAGGATTTCACCTGACTTAGATCATACTTTCTAATGTATACTTACCAATAATAATTGAGACTTGCTTAAAATTATTTTGCACAGACATGTATATCCATCTAGACGTGCACATGCCCAGCCACCATTTATCAAAAGGGGTAAGTGATAAATCTTGAGTACCACCACCTTCCTACCTCTCCCAGTTTATGATAATGCTTCTACCAGCCATACAACTGTGAAAATCACCAGGAACACAAATTACTCTCTGCCCTTATAATAAGCCAGCCTTTAAATAATTGTATGGTAGTATTTATCTCTAAGCACTCCTTGACAGATGAATGACAAACACCAGGCAGTACACCAGTTTCTTTATACATACTATTCAGCACATAAATAAATAACTACATAAACAAACAAATCACTAGCCATAAGCATTTATAACGGAATAATAAAGTATGCCACTTGAAATAAGAATTATAAGCTTTGAAACTATTTTTCAAGCATTACATCCCTATGAATCTGTGCCCAGAGCAGGCATCCCATTTGTCCCACCTTTACTACAACACTACCTTACTGCAAGAGAGCCAGGAGAAGGCATAGAACTGCAGTGGATTGATAAGACTTAGTTAGTTTTCTTTAACATGAATAGAAGACTGAACCCCACCCATTCAGTCCAGGGTTACAAATCAAATCAAGAGATTAACTGTACATAACATAATAACAATGTGCGTGTTGTAGCCATGCACCTCAGATTAGTAATAAGCAAGTTAAAGAAACCTATGCAGGATAACATAGTTTTATTATTTAAACCGTCAATGAGTAAGCTAGCTACTTTTAAATTTACTCTCATTCTCTCTCTGTCTCTGTATATGTATGTGTATGTATATATATATATATATATATATATATATATATATATATATATATATATATATAGATATATATATATATATATATACAGAATATAGAAAGATTGAAATTTAATTGATGGCAGCTTAGAGAAAGTACTGTAGAATGGATTGTAGGGATGTTATAGAGTGAGATTAGTTAACAAGAACAGAAGGATAATCAGTAGGTTGAAAAAGGAACAGAAAAGAAGGAAGAGTCCTAGTTTAGAATTTTGTTGGTAATTCCTCTGGACAATACATTAAGATGCTGCATTATAAGAAGTGTGAATAAGAAATATGGTTATAGACTACCCTATAACTTGCATTATTATTTAAGAAACATTTGAATGTATCATTTTTAAACTGGATTGGTTAAACTGTTTTCAGAATTTCTGGCAGGATTCAATGGCTTTTTCATTAATGATTAGGGACTCGTAGTTCTTTGGAATCAGCACTGAGAAAGTATTATCTCTGTAGTGGAATTTATTATGGGTATCAACAAGTTGAGAGTAGAGGTGAGCAGTGACCTTAGGTCATATGGTGCTTATTTCAAACAATTTGCCAGTAAGCAAGGGAAATGATTTTAGAATGAGTAATGTATAAACCAGGGAAGTTATGAGAAGTATTGGTGTGCGCCTGATGGGGAGCCGCTTTTCAGAGTGTGATGTAGTGCTTTTCTTTGTGCGGGAATAGCATTAAGAATCTACAGATTTTGCTTGATGTAGATTGAAGAGATTTTCATTCTTTTTTAGGCTGTTATGATTGTTAGACGTTTATAGTCTAGATCTAGGGAAATGACTCAATTTCCTAACATATAGTAGGAATTGTTTTTGACCAGAACAATATTTTTTTTTACCTTGGCATTTGGGCATTTTTAGCTAGAATATGGTTTAAAATGTTGTGATATGGGTCAAGCCAGCCACCCTGAAATTTGAATTGCTGTACTGTTTCTAATTTGTCTTAGTTTTTACAGAGAATGCTACAGTTTTTCAGCGCTTTGGATTATGTCTAGGTGGTTCCAAGTAGTAGAGATTTTGTTCTTTTGAAGTTAAGGCTGAGAATTGTGAAAGGTTCTGTTATGTTTCAGTCTGTGGTCTGTTATTCAATTTATTAGATCTGTATATGACCATTGTCATCTTTGTATAACATAATTGGAATATGAAAGAGTTAAGCAGATAGTTTTTAAAAGAACACCTGAAAAATGTGGGGATAGCACAGATCCTTGCGAGAGTTCTTTAATAAGTGGAATATAGTGGGAAGGGGGTGTTCTTTATTTAAATTTTGAATTGCCTGTTGTGCCAGGCAAACATATTACAATGAGAAAGTAGACCCATCTTCAGACTCTTTGTCTTCCCTCCACCACAAAATAATGTTCAGTTTGTTTTGATAGAGTTTAAATTGATTAACAGATACACTACAAAAGCTGCATGCCCCTACTAACTTAGCACTACATAACCTAACTATTTAGCTAATGTGATCAGCTAGCAGACTTAAGATGAGAAACCACTGCAGTTTTTTTAACATCAGGGATAAAATAGAAATGTTAAGTGCTGCTGACAATAAAATTGCAGTCAAGTCTGTTTAGCATTCAACAAACCATCTCCTAAAATGTCTTTATCTTCCATTGTCACAAATCTGCATTGCTACCCACCTCAACACCCTTATTAATCCTTTGATGTAGTCTGTGTCCCACAAAGACATACATATGTGCCAAGTGTAGTGCTGTTATATCTTCTGTAGACTCCTTTATTGTTGACACTTCATTAAGTCTATTCATTGCCTTGAGAATGGTGAAATCACTTGTTTAAAGGTAGTTATTGCTCAAAAGTATCAGATTATACAAATAGCAAACATGGCTAAAACACTTCTCTTCCCATCTCAGTAGCCAGAAACAAAAATGCTGCATCACACTAAACATAGGATTAGCATTGAGAGCATAGGCACATTACTGAGATACTTCTAACATGCATTCTCACAAAATTTCTTTTGACAGCTAATTGAAAACATGCCACAACAATAAAAAAATAATTCTGTACAATGTAGTCTACCTAAACAATAAAATAAGCTATTGTTTAAATAAATAAATAAATACATGTTATAGTAGCAATAACTATTTGTAGAGTCCTGTAATTGCTCTAATTGTGATGCTGTGTGGGAGAAAATGTTGACATTATAAATAAATGTAGGACAGCTAATACTGTAAGTTTAAAAAAATAAATAAATTATATATATATATATATATATATATATATATATATATATATATATACATGTCTGTGTGTGTATATGAATATATATAGTTATATCTAATATCTCTCTCTCTCTCTCTCTATACATATATATATATATATATATATATATATATATTTTTTTTTTTTTATATATATGTATATGGGTCTACCTAAGATGGTCGGCAAGCCATTTCATCGACTTTCATTTGGTCGACAATTCATTTGGTCGACAGGCAGATTTGCCCCTCTCCCCAATGTTGTGCGACCCTGAAGTTGATATATATAGTTAGGGGGGTTGTGGAGGGTGAAGCCCCCCACATAAAACTGCTTGTTGACCAAATGAGTGTCGATCATATGGCCTGTCGACCATGTGATAGGGATCTATAGATATATATATATATATATATATATATATATATATATACATATATATAGATGCATGCCCATACTATTATTATTTCCAAAAAAAAATAATATTTCATTCCTTCAGTTTTGGTTTATTTTGTATCATAATGGAAGTAACTCATTAAGGATGACACCCTTGTGATTTCTCCCTTTTCATGGTCTAAAACTTAGTTCATTATCTCTACCTGCAACATCTAGACATTCACACCAAATCACCCATAACTTCACTGTTAAACCATAATTGCTTTTGTCCATTATTATTTGTCATGTGTAGGCAGATGTAAGTCACTTTGGAATTCACTTTAGTAGGTTAAGGTGAAAATCATAAGGTAAGATTCAGGGTATTTCCTTTCTTTTATTGGAGCATTCCAGCAATAGATATATAAGGGATATTTATTTTACATACTGATACCAAATAGGTTTGTATAGGTTAGGCCATGTAACACACAGGACATGTAGTTTACCAAGATTTGTATCATGACAGGCTTTGCAAGATAGCTATAAGGTAAACCCTGGGATGCATTTGTAGCTCATCTGTAATCTGTGGGGTCTGAAGATGAGAACTTTCTATTGCTGCTAGAGGCACTGCCAAAAAACTAGAGATTAAATGAAGACAGAAAAAATATATATTAGCGATAACCTACAGCATTTCAGTCTAACTCATAGCATTTGAGGAAAAAAGTTTATTCTGTAAACCCCCGCAGTTCTTTATCCTACTTTTTAAAATTTAAAGTTATTCATAATCTGTGCATTATTGTACATTTGCAAACAATTTCATTTGGGTAGTAGATGGAGAAGGAAGAATTTTCTTGTGCTTTATGCTATCTTTCCCATTTCCTGTTATTTTATTAGTTCCCTCCATTTTTTATTTTGGTTCCATTACTGTAGTCTATATCTGGCAGAATTCCAGAGTTCAGCAAGTTTCAGATGGTGAATGCAGAACTGTAAGCCAGAAGGCAGACCTAATATCATGGAACTTCATGCCAGTGGAAGAATTTGTACTAGATTTGTAGACTGTTTCATTATCTCTATCACCTCCAGTACTCCGTAACAAAATAGTGTCCCAGGGCTCCATAACCTTCCTATTACTGTTGATGCTGATGACATGATTATCCTTTGATCCATTCACTTACATTCATCTTTTTAAATCCCGTTTCAGGTCTGAACTCCACTCTTTTAATTCTTTGCTAAACAACCATAAGTTAGCTCTACCCCCTGCATAGAAAAAAAAAATATGATATTTGGAACCTCACACAAGCTGAAAAAAAGACTAAAAAATCTCAGCATCTCAGATCTTAATGGTACTCCAGTAAAAAAAGAAAAAACAAAAACAAAAAAAAACATGTCTTTTAAGTACCTGAGCTTATGGCTGCTCCAGTCACTTAACTTCCATAACCACACTGAAAATACCAAGGGAAAAGGTGCTTTCTCTACAGTCCTGCATGAACTGCAGTAGACAAAGAAGTCCTCCTACCTTGACTTACATACTGGTTCCACATCATAGCCACAGCCTTTAAAAAAGCGTATCCATTCTGCAGTCCATTGAAACTAAAATCTGCTAACTTATTTGTACTATCCTTTACAAAGCCAGATTGCTCACAGTCAAGTACAGAGTTGAACTTTTCCTAGGGTATCTTCTTTTCAGACTGCTTTAACAAATCATCTTTTTGCCTTTTGTTGCTAAACTCCATAATAAATCATACCTGCAGTCTCTGAAACTTCTTCCAACTCACTCCATCACTCCAGACCATCCAAACGAGACTGAGTTATAACAACCAGTCATTCTCCATTCTTGCAGCCAAATTTTGGAACCCCCCCCCCCACACCCAAAAGAAATCTCATATTTCCACATTTTCAAAGCATGTATCAAAAGAAACCTCCAACATGTGACTGCAAGTGCTTTTCCAGTGGACACATCACCCAAATGTTACCTCACCTGCATCACTTCTACTTCCACCTCTATTCTAACCTGCTGCTTACCTCTCATATTTAATACTAAAATGAATCCACATTTCTTTTTCTCCTGTATTAATAACAATTGTTCATTGTTTCAGCTGTCTGCTGGACCTTGTATTTCTGGGATTGCTCCATATTTGTGAATCAGTTGTGCTTTATTTTTATAGAAGTACTTTTCCCAGGCTGTGCCTGCAAATGGTTTGTTATGATCAATGTACTACAGTGGAAAACAAACTTAAATAATGAAATATAATAATAAGTAAATGTGGCCCCAACTCTAACTAGCCATCAGCATTAGATTGCAGAATGGATCGATAGTTTAGATCCTGAAATACAAATTTACGGGGTCATTTCCATCAAATTTCCTCAGACTTAAGAATTTTTAATGTTTTGTGTCTCTTGGTAAATGGAGAGAAGTACCTACTAACAAACAGAGGAAAACAAATCACATGTATGCGTGTTCATTTTTCATAAAAAAAGGTGAGATGAAATCTTCATTAAAACAAAGTTGGCCAGATATTACTATCATGCTTACCAGTTTGACTGTAGGCATTCATGTTTGTTTCGGTAGCAATTCATTTGTGAAATCACCATTAATTCTCATCTCATACTTCCACAGTTGGCAGACTGAAAATCCCAGAATTCTAGGATACAAGATTGTCCTTGCCATTTTTATTTCTTTTTGTTGAATATTGTTAGAATTAGTAAAATGATTTTCTGATATTTTAAAATTTACTTGTGCACCACAGTATGTGGTATATAAATTGCTGACGGTACTTTGGCCCATTAGTGAATGGTTTCGGCTTCTCTTGTATGTGAAAAAATACTTTTAAAGTCTGTATTTTCCATACACTGATATTGCTGAGTAAATACAGCAAACTTTAACCTCAGTAGCTTCATAGTAGTAAAAAAGTAAACTGAGTCCATAGACTTTAATGTTGCAGCTTTGTACATGCACGAAGGTGCTCCATTAAAGTCTGTGGACGCATACCATGCTACTCCAAGGTAAGTGGAAATCCTTCACGTGTAAAAGAAATTTACTTTGTGTTGGATTTTTATCAGGGCTCTCATTTTGTACAAGATATCATCCAAAATTATTGGTCTATGTTTGGTAGTATGCCAAACAGCGTGGAACTATTTACGAAGAAGTTAAAGTTTAGTCTCAGAAGAAGGAATTTAAAAAATGTGTTTGAGGGTTCGAAGCCCATGGTAGTCCTTGAAGATAGGGTTGGTACCCACAAATGTGGGAGATGCTCTCAGTGGCAATATATTGCCAATATGGAAGTATTAAGTTTAGGCTACCCTGTAGGGACCTTGAAAGCTAGGGGATATTTTAATTGTCACAGTAAGGGTGTTATGTATTTGGCATATTGTTCCTCTTGTTGTGCATTCTGTGTTGGTAAAACTGAAAGGATGCTGAAACAGAGGATTTATGAACATACCTCTGATATTTCTAGGCAAAAGGAGAACAACGCATTATTTAAACATTCATGCAAGTGTAACAATTACAGCTTTAAATTCTGGGTTCTTGAACAGATTAAACCCTTTGAAAGAGGAGGAGACTGGGAAACCAGTCTTGAGTTCTGCAAATTAATGTGGCAGCTTAGGTTTAATGCCTGCTCCTTCCCTGGTCTGAACGAGCCCTATTCCATTTTACCAGCATTAAAAAGGAGGTCTCTCAGATAATCTGGAGAGCCTAATTAATGCTTAATTTAGACCACATTTTTTAAATATTTTCAGTATATATGTATAATTGTTATACGTTTTACATATGTTGAGCTGCATATGTTTAAACATTTATATGTTTTAAAATTCACATAGAGTCATTTTGTTTTATGTCAATTTTTTCTCATGCATGGTTTCTTGTTACTCCTTGGCTTTCCACCAATTAAATGGTAGTTTGAATATTGATTGGACTAATTAAGGGCTGTGTTAACAGAACTGTGTTATTCTGATGAAGTTCCCTTGTAGAAAGAAAGTGCTAAATCTGCATGTGTCCTTGGATTATTACATTTTTGTTTGGAGACCTCAGAGTATTTTTTTGTTTTTTCCACGTAACCAGTGTGCCTACTGTGTGATTTTTTGGCTACTCCAAGGTAATGTCATGATATGAAAGACTAAATCTGCTTGTGTCATTGTTTAATAAAATGTTTGCAAAGTTTTTTTTTTATTAACAAATGACCAGTAAATGAAAGGGTGGACAATATGAAGAAATGTAAATAAAATCTGAAAATCACTTTAAAGTCCAAAATGTTGTTTTCCAAGATGGCAGCACATTGAATAACAGCTTAATTCTAGCTCTCCCAGTATGAAAACAGAAACTTAACAGAAAAAGCCAACAGATTTATATTTTTTGGGTACATTTCAGTAACTAGCTAGTAAATGTACTGCCTGGATGCCAAGAAAAAATAAATAGAAAGGATCTGAAAGAAAATCATCTACAAAACGTGAAGAAAAAAACACTGACTAGGAAAAGTACTGCAGGTGTTCAGCAAAAAAGAGTGCATACTCCAGACATGTCTTCCAGTAACCTAGAGGAAAGTATAAGACAACTGCACACATATGTGGCGTGGTTAAAATAAAAAAAAAAAAACTGATTCAGTATATCAACTCAAACAACAAAAGGGTGGAAAAAATGGAAGAAGCTTTAAACAGATATTCAGAGGAGATGATAAGACTGCAAAACTCAGAGGCTGAAGTGAAGAAAAGTCTAGCTGAATATAAGACTGCTCAAGAAGAGATGTTTCAAAACATAATAGAATTAGAGGACAAAGCACGTAGGGGAAAACCTGAGATTTTCTGCTGTACCAGAGAAGCTGGAAGGAATAGATTTTATTAATTTACTGAAAGTACAAATAAGCAACTGGACTGGTATTCCACAGCAGGAGATGTTAATTGAAAGGGCACATTGTGTGAATGCTCCAAACCTGGCTATGAGAAAGCAACCTAGACCTTTAATAGTAAAAATGTAATCGTACCAGCAGAATGAGTTGATTTTGACAAAACTGTGGCAGAAAGACAAAGTACTGAAAGTGGGAGACAGCAGAGTGTTTGTGGAGAATGATTACTCATTGTAAACCAGGCAGAAGAGAGTACATTTATTCCACTCTTCAGGGAATGTTGAGAAGCAGTCATGAGATTCAAACTTGTACCCAGCTATCTTCAGAACATTTTTGCATGGAGGGACAAAATCATTTTTTGTTGATGTGCATGCTAAGTAGGAAATACAAAAGTTTATCTAACAAAAAGTGAGCTGTGAAACAGAAGGAGATATTGGTTCTTGTTCTTCTGGTAAGAAAGATCAGAGAGAGATTGTACCAGTGAAACCTTTTCCAAATTTTCAATGGAAAATGCTTTAGAGAAGGAAAAGGCACAAGAGTCAACTAGAAGAATCGAGAGTATGTTGGAAATTAATAGGAGACAAGCTCTGGGAGATGGAGGTGAACAGGACTAAGACCAGTAACTTGGAAATTGACAAATGTGAGATTACAGAGCAATATTTATATTTGTAAAACACGACAGCGCAAGATAATCTGGAAATATTGGACTCTTTTGAACTTTGTTAAACTTGTAGGGGACTCATACTTTGGAGGGAGGAAGAGAAGGGAGAAAGTAGGCTGTAAGTAAAACAATTTTTCTTAATGGTACTGTTTTTATAGTACATGATTTTCTCTGCATGTTAGAAAGAAAGGTTTTCTCAGTTATTTTGTAGTGTAATGGGGATACTAATGTAAGCAGGTGCTCCTGTTTTTTTCTTTTTTTCTTTCTCCCTTTGTTTCTCTTTATCCTTGTTCAGTTTTAAGAAATGTAGGCACTGCAATATATATATATATATATATATATATATATATAGAGAGAGAGAGAGAGAGAATAAAAGTCTTGTTAAAAGAGCATAACAGAAGAAAAATGAATGTGATTTTTCTCATGGTTGCATAGGGGAATGACTATATTAAGGCCCTTGGCTTGATCTAGTAACAAGTTTTAAAAGAACACCAAAACTGAAAGCAAAATCAAACCAAGAATGAAAATCACTTGGCACCACAGGACCCGGAAGCATGTAAACAAAGGCTTTAAAAGTAAGCAGATGAAGAAATCAAACAGCTGTTGGGTCTCCAAAAAGATCCTTTAGTAACCAGGCAAAGTAAAAATCCACAATATCATCCAAGCGCTTTCACTCGACCACATGCAAGCTTTCTCAAGGCAAACAACATTACTGGAAGTTCATTCACATTAAATACTTCCAGAATCATCACATGACTTCCTGTGAACCTTTCCCAACAGGAAAATCGCCATATAAGGAAATTCTAAAATACATTCTTATTATCATTAAAAATAATTCATTTTCTAAAAATAATTCATTTTCTAAAAATGTCTTGGCGACTGAATAGCATAATGAACTTGAAATTGAATACAAACTATTAAAATATGTCATAAAACAATTCTGTAAAATATTTTTATAGTTTTATAATACAAATAAGTGCAGTAACCCCTTTTAACCATCGGGGGTGAAATCAAAACTCCAATTTAAAACCTAGAGTTACTAACTGGCATTGTAAAACATTTCTTATCTGAGTTGCCAATGTATAACATTCCATATATCATATTATAAAATCTTATGGATTCAAAAGTGAATAAAACAATAGATGTCATGTTCTGCTAAACTGTGTTATAGAAGAGCTTGTCTCAATTTCAAAGCACTAGTGATGTTGAGGGTGTCATTCAGACCTGGGTATCTAGTAGCGTCTAACCGGAGCTGCCAAAATAGCTCACGGTATTCTAATTTTGACTCCCAACTACCCCTCTCTTAAATCCGGTTGTACCTGTTCCAACACCATCAATTTTATGTCCATGTCCTTACGCATCACAGAGTGTTTATAAAAGGCATTACTTTCCTTCCTTACATTGATGTCATTGAAGTGTTCGTAAACCCTTCTCCTAAACACCCTTTCGGTTGTCCCAATGTAAAAAGCATGGCACGTCACACAGGAACCAAGATAGACCACACCCTTGGATCCACAGTTAAAATGTTTGTTGGAACGGAACTTAAATCTTCTAGAGGGAAGGTAGTAGGACCCCGAATTTAGCATAGCGTGACATTGCTTGCACATCCCACAGGGATAAGTGCCTAATTTCTTACTATTATGATTCTGTGGATCCTCTAATCTAATATCTAAAAGTTCTTTCAAATTCCTGCCCCTTTTCCTAACAAAGGAGGGGTAACTGGGCATAGAATTCTTAAGATCTTCCTGAAGTCTGAGAATGGGCCAATATTTCTTGATAATCTTCTCGATTTGATCTGAGTTGTTGGAGAAAGTGTGTATAAAACTATTTTTTCCTTGTAAAATGTGTTTTGAAGGGTTTGGGGACATCTCATTAACCCCCACCCCCAATAAAGGAGGATATTTATTTGCCCTCTTCTCAGAAATTTCTACAACTAGTGCTTCTACCAGGGCTTCCGGATATTGTTTGTCCATAAAGAATCCCTTTAAAATGGAAACTTCCTCATTGAAAAGTTCGTCCGTGCTGGACATTCGTGAAGCCCTAATTAGTTGACTCTTCACTATCGCCTTCTTTTGATAGAAGGGATGTCCACTGTGGTAATTCAGGAATGCATTTGAAAAAGTGCTTTTCCTGTAAATCTTAGACTGAAAGCAACTATTTGAATAATCCTTCACTAATGAAATGTCTAAATAATCGAGTTGGTGTTTACTGATGTTATAAGTAAAACTAAAAAATGTGGTCGTCCTGTTGATGTAATCTATGAATTCCATTAAACTTTGTTCATTTCCCATCCACATAAAGGAGATATCATCCAGAAATCTTCTATAGTATAAGATGTCCTGATACCATGCACTGGTAAAAATATATTTCTTTTCCCATTGGTATAATACCAAATTTGCGTACATGGAGGCACAAGAGACACCCATTGCCACACCTTTTTTCTGACAATAAAATTCCCCCTTAAAGTGGATGAAGTTGTTTTCCAGAACTAATTCCATAAATTCCAGAATTAAATTCATAAACTTGGCCCCCAGTTGGACTTTATTAGATAAGTAAGTTCCTAACCACTCAAGGCCTGTGTTGTGTGGAATACTAGGAAATAAGTCGACCACATCCACAGTGACCATAAACATTTCAGGTAAAAATAAACTCTGATCCACTCCTTTGAGGTAGTTTTAACTTATTGTTTAAAGATGAACAAAACTTTGAAAAGACTCTTACAAGAAAAAGCACCTTCAACCCGCCTGTCCACCCCACCATTAAAATTTTTGAGGAGTTGGTTGAGACTGACATTAGGAAACTTAAGGAGAAAGATCATTTTAAAACAACTGACAATATTACTGAGGATGAGTTGACTTTAATTAAAAAGCTCAAAATGGAGGGGTGTAGGGTTATGAAACCGGACAAGGGGGGAGGTGCTGTCTTGATGTACACCTGGGACTATGAGGCTGCCTTGCACACTGTGTTACAGGATACTGAACAATATGAACTTGTCTCAAGAAATGAGATCAATATAGCTCAAGCTAAAATAAATTATTCACTATATGACCATTTAATGCAAAATGCCATTAATGAAAAGCTATATAACTATTTATTAGTAAAAAAACCCAAGGTTGCCCAGATTTTTGGAATTCCAAAGACACATAAGAATTTGAACCCCCTGAAATTTAGACCTATAGTTTCAGGGGGTGGAAGTATCACAGAACCCTTAGCCAAATTTATCGACTTCTCCTTAAAACAACATGTAGAGAAAATTAAACACATATGTAAGGATTCATGGGACTACCTCAAAGGAGTGGATCAGAGTTTATTTTTATCTGAAATGTTTATGGTCACTGTGGATGTGGTTGACTTATTTCCTAGTATTCCACACAACACAGGCCTTGAGTGGTTAGGAACTTACTTACCTAATGAAGTCCAACTGGGGGCTAAGTTTATGAATTTAATTCTGGAATTTATGGAATTAGTTCTGGAAAACAACTTCATCCACTTTAAGGGGGAATTTTATCGTCAGAAAAAAGGTGTGGCAATGGGTGCCTCTTGTGCCTCCATGTACGCAAATTTGGTATTATACCAATGGGAAAAGAAATATATTTTTACCAGTGCATGGTATCAGGACATCTTATACTATAGAAGATTTCTGGACAATATCTCCTTTATGTGGATGGAAAACGAACAAAGTTTAATGGAATTCATAGATTACATCAACAGGACGACCACATTTTTTAGTTTTACTTATAACATCAGTAAACACCAACTCGATTATTTAGACATTTCATTAGTGAAGGATTATTCAAATAGTTGCTTTCAGTCTAAGATTTACAGGAAAAGCATTTTTTCAAATGCATTCCTGAATTACCACAGTGGACATCCCTTCTATCAAAAGAAGGCGATAGTGAAGGGTCAACTAATTAGGGCTTCATGAATGTCCAGCACGGACAAACTTTTCAATGAGGAAGTTTCTATTTTAAAGGGATTCTTTATGGACAAACAATATCCGGAAGCCCTGGTAGAAGCACTAGTTGTAGAAATTTCTAAGAAGAGGGCAAATAAATATCCTCCTTTATTGGGGTGGGGGTTAATGAGATGTCCCCAAACCCTTCAAAACACATTTTACAAGGAAAAAATAAGTTTTATACACACTTTCTCCAACAACTCAGATCAAATCGAGAAGATTATCAAGAAATATTGGCCCATTCTCAGACTTCAGGAAGATCTTAAGAATTCTATGCCCAGTTACCCCTCCTTTGTTAGGAAAAGGGGCAGGAATTTGAAAGAACTTTTAGATATTAGATTAGAGGATCCACAGAATCATAATAGTAAGAAATTAGGCACGTATCCCTGTGGGATGTGCAAGCAATGTCACGCTATGCTAAATTCGGGGTCCTACTACCTTCCCTCTAGAAGATTTAAGTTCCGTTCCAACAAACATTTTAACTGTGGATCCAAGGGTGTGGTCTATCTTGGTTCCTGTGTGACATGCCATGCTTTTTACATTGGGAAAACCGAAAGGGTGTTTAGGAGAAGGGTTTACGAACACTTCAATGACATCAATGTAAGGAAGGAAAGTAATGCCTTTTATAAACACTCCTTGATGCGTAAGGACATGAACATAAAATGTATGGTGTTGGAACAGGTACAACCGGATTTAAGAGGGGGTAGTTGGGAGTCAAAATTAGAATACCGTGAGCTATTTTGGCAGCTCCGGTTAGACGCTATTAGATACCCAGGTCTGAATGACACCCTCAACATTCAATGTTTTGAAATTGAGACAAGCTCGTCTATAACACAGTTGAGCAGAACATGACATCTATTGTTTTATTCACTTTTGAATCCATAAGATTTTATAATATGATATATGGAATGTTATACATTGGCAACTCAGATAAGAAATGTTTTACAATGCAAGTTAGTAACTCTAGGTTTTAAATTGGAGTTTTGATGTCACCCCCGATGGTTAAAAGGGGTTACTGCACTTATTTGTATTATAAAACTATAAAAATATTTTACAGAATTGTTTTATGACATATTTTAATAGTTTGATTTCAATTTCAAGTTCATTATGCTATTCAGTCGCCAAGACATTTTTAGAAAATGAATTATTTTTAGAAAATGAATTATTTTTAATGATAATAAGAATGTATTTTAGAATTTCCTTATATGGCGATTTTCCTGTTGGGAAAGGTTCACAGGAAGTCATGTGATGATTCTGGAAGTATTTAATGTGAATGAACTTCCAGTAATGTTGTTTGCCTTGAGAAAGCTCGCATGTGGTCGAGTGAAAGCGCTTGGATGATATTGTGGATTTTTACTTTGTCTGGTTACATTAAAGGATCTTTTTGGAGACCCAGCAGCTGTTTGATTTCTTCATCTGCTTATTTTTAAAGCCTTTGTTTACGTGCTTCCGGGTCTGTGGTGCCAAGTGATTTTCATTCTAAGTTTTAAAAGAAAGCAAGTAAATGACAAAGAATACTGAATATTATACGGCTTTTGTCAGAGAAAGCAAGTAAATGAAAAAGAATACTGAATATTATAAGGCTTTTGTCTGGCAGATAAATGTATGTTTAGCAGCAATTTTTTATCTGGTCATTATGTCGAGCTATAAAGATAAGACAAAACCAGACAGCACTTAGTTGTAGTACAGGCTGCAGCATGCTTCTTAGCGTGTACAACCTTTCTTTTAGGTTAACTCATGTCTATAAGTATGGATGTCAGGTTGAAACATTTCTTCCCATTTATTTGAAGATGTACACTGGTTTATGTGTTACTTTTAAGTTAATAGGTTTTAAGGGGGTATTGGGGGTGTGTTTGTTTTTTTTTGTTTGTTTGAGGGCCTTCAATAAAGCAAAAAGTTTTGTAAGATATGACACAAGCTCAAATGCGTATGACAAGAAAAACTGTATAAAAGAGCAACCTGCCAAACAGTGTATGCATGTAACACAAAAGCTAGAACTAGACATTAAACAAAAAAGCTGATATACATAAAATGTTGGCATAATAACTTTTAATACAATGATGCTTTCTGTAATGTGTAAAGTGGTCTCACAGATAAATACAAAAAAAGAGTTGTGTCCTATACTAAAACATGCAGAGTGCAAATAGTAATGCTACAGGAGACACACTTGGAAAGAACTGAACATGTGAATTTGATAAAGAAATGTTTTCAGAATGGTTATTCAGTGGGATACCTGGGACAAAGGAAAAGAGGAGTTCTTATATTAATTGCAAGAGGAGCTCCAGTAGTGATAGAAG
Source organism: Protopterus annectens (assembly GCF_019279795.1). Lineage (NCBI taxonomy): Eukaryota > Metazoa > Chordata > Ceratodontiformes > Protopteridae > Protopterus > Protopterus annectens. Next base: position 1,145,712,622 of record NC_056745.1, on the reverse strand, counting down.
AAGATAAAAAAATAATAATGGTAGATTTTTACTACTAAAGAGCTACTGGCAAGGGAGGATTACATTGGCATTTATTTATATTCCACCTAAAACTGCTATAAAGGAGCTTAAGAAAAGTCTGGGAGAAATAATCAGCTTTCTGCATAGAATATTATTTATAGGTGGAGACTGGAATTTGATTTGCAACAGTGAAGATGTGTCTGAGTGGTCCAGAAGGGAAAATAAAATAATGGAGGGTAGATTTTTGAAATTTATGAAAATATTTGGCATGGAAGATGCATTGTTGCCTCACAGCAAGAGGTTCTCCTGTTCGATTCTCGGCTGGGGTGCCTTCTGTGTGGAGTCTGAATGCCCTCCCTGCATTCCTGAGGATTTCCTCTGGGTGCTCAGGTTTCTTCCCACATTCCAAAGATGTGTATGAAGCGTTTCTGTCCGGGCCTCCACTGAAAATGGGCCCTGTCCCAGTCAGAATTTCCTGGTAAACAAATGTTAAATAATAAACAATAATAACTAATACTAGGAGTCTGAAGTGAATTTACATATTATTCTCCAAGATACAAAAACTGGGCTAAACTAGGCAGAATTTACATTTCACAGGAACATGTACATTTAATTGAAGGTCTTGATATAAACACAATAACTATTTCAGATCATGCACCAATAATAACTAAACTAAAAACACAGGGTAATGAAATAAAAATGAGACACTGGCACTTTCCCACCTATCTGCTGAAAATAGACTAATTTAAGGAATGGGTAGTAGAATTATTCAAGAAATATTAGACTGAATATTACTTTCTTCTGAAAGTATAACTAGGGAGTAGGATAAAATTAAAATAGACTTTAAAAATAAGGTGAAAATAAAAGTAAGTGAGATATGGTTAAGTAACAAGAATTATTCAGAGGTAGTAACAAATGTTAAAGTATTGCAAAATAGTGGAAATCTCACAGAACAAGAAGAGAAGCAACTGCAGAACGCTAAACAGAAAATAAGGAATTACCTTGCATGAGTTTAGAAAGATTGCTGTTAACCAAATATTTGTGATAATAACTCTAGAGCACAAAAACTTTTAGCACAATGACTCAGGCAAGAGAAAGCAGAAAGGGTTGTCGCCCAGCTTAGGGAGTATACAACAAGAAAGACAACAAGAGATCCTGTAGAAGAATTTGAAGTATTTCATAAATTCTATGAAAGTCTGTATAAAGCAGAGAAATGTGGAAATCAAGAAAAGGTATAAGTGGAAATGTTTATGTAAGAATTAAATATCCCAAGGTTAGAAGTAGAGGAGGCTCAATTACTAACAGAATAACCGGAGATAAGGTAAAAATGGTGATGTATAGCCAATCTATGCAAAGTCCCCAGGAATAGATGGTATTCCTGTAGAAGTTGTGAAGCTAGGAGGGAAAAAATTATAGAGATCTGGAAGGCTTTGCTTAACAGTATTTTAAGAGGAAGAGAACTACCAACATCCTTGAAGAAAGCGGTGGTAGCTGTAATACCTAAAGAGGGTAAAGATCCATCAGATCCAGCTTCATACAGGCCCATTTCAATTCTAAACATGATTATAAAGTGTTTATGTCTATAATGGCTAAAAGAATGGCAAAAGTGATGCCAAAATATATAGATATGGATCAATGTGGTTTTGTTGAGGGAAGGCAAATGTTCAGCAACATTAACAGAGCATTGATGATCTAGAAAAAGAAGTTATGTCTTACCATAACATTTCATCTGTGTTGTAGATCTTTATTCATTCATTATTGTTAGGACTTCAGTTCCATCCTCGGAACCGACATGGCCGTTACCAAGCTCGCGCCAGTCAAAAACTCTCAGCTAAGACCTACCCATAATGCCTCTCTCATAGTCTCTTCAGATTGAATTTGCCCACCTTTATATTATAGAAGTAATAAAAGAGACAGTAGGAGGCTCTGTCTGAGCAAATACCTTAACTAAGGCGATCCTAGAGTCCACCAGGAGTCCAGGCAGAGGGAAGGAGGGTGGGAAGTAATGAATGAAGAAAGATCTACAACACAGATGGAACATTATGGTAAGATATAACTTTTTTATCTGATGTTGTAAATCTTTATTCATTCCTTACTGTTAGGACCAAGTCCCCAGCTACTTGAGTCCTGAGTGGCCCTAAGGAAGTATATTCCTGAGCACCATAGAACCAAAAGATGCTCATCCTCTGGAGGCCAAATCCAATTTGTAATGAGTGATAAAGGTATGAGGACTTGCCCAAGTGGCTGCTGCCCAGATATCATCCATAGAGGCTCTGGAATGAAAGGCCACAAAAGTAGCCATCGATCTTGTCGAATGAGCTTTTATTCTGGAAGGTAAAGACAGTTTATTCTGATGGTAGATAAAGGTAATGACATTTCTAAGCCAGGAAGATAGAGTCACTTTGGAAACGGGCCTACCCAATCTGGGTCCCGCAAAGGCCACAAGCAATTGATCCATTTTTCTGAAAGATTTAATTCTGTCCAAGTAAAAACGAAGTTGCCTATGAACATCAAGGGTATGCAAAAGATATTCCCCTCTATTTGAATGCTGAGGGAAGAAAACCGGCAGGTCAGTGGATTGGTTAATTGAAAACCCAGAAATGACCTTGGGCAAGAAGAATGAATCAGTACGTAGGGACACTTTCCCTGTGGAAAATCAAGTAAGGTCTCTTGACACTCAAGGCCTGCAACTCAGATACTCTTCTCGCTGAGGTAAGGGCTGCTAGAAGTAGAGTCTTCCAAGGCAGAAATTTCATATCACATGAATTAGAAGGTTTGAAAGGAGGGCTTGTTAATGACTGAAGCACCAAAGTCAAGTCCCAAGGCTCTAGGGGGGACTTGATATGAGGTTTGACATGTAATACTCCTTTCAAGAAGGTTTTACACAGAGGGTGTGACATAACAAAAGAATTATCAAATCCATTGTGAAAATTTGTGATAGCTGCTAAATGTACAGTAATTGTCAATGCTGAAGCTCCTGCATGTAGAAGGGTAGTCAGGTATTGTAGGATCTTCTGAATAGGCATAGAGAAATGGTCTATGCCATGATCTTTTTCCCATGTAGAGTACCTAGCCCACTTACTAGAATAAATTTTCCTGGTGGAAAATTTGTGTGAAGCCAGAAGAATCTCACGGACAGGAGATGAAATGTTAGGTAGCCAGGCAATCATCAGAGGTGGAGAAACCAAGCTGTGAGCTTGAGGCTGTGGAGATTGGGGTGAATCAGTCCCTGAGGGTGAGATAGCAGACCTAGGGATTGATCCAGGATCCACGGGCTGTGAATCAGATGAGGCCATAGGAAAGGGAACCAGACTTGATGGGGACAATAAGGGGCAATGAGGATCACTTTGCTTCTCAACCTTTGAGCTTTCTGAAGGAATTTCTGGATGAGGGGAAACGGGGGAAAGACATACAGCAGACCTGGGGGCCAGTCGAGCGTCAGAGCATCCTTCAGTGTCTCCCCTTGAGGGGCGATCAGGACAAAGTAGCTTCTGTATTTATTGTTTAGCGGGGGGGAGCAAACAGGTAGCAGCAAGGCCTGCCCCAGTGGTGGAAGATCTGGTCCGCTATTATAGGACTGAGGGACCACTCGTGAGGCATCAGGATGCTCCTTGTCCGCAATAAGGTTGGAACTTCTGAGAATGTGGGTTACTATAAGAAAGCGGTTGGAAGCTATCGCCCAGTGCCAAATTGTCATGGCTTCTCAACACAGGAGGTAAGACTTGGTTCCGCCTTGTTTGTTTGTATACCAGACGACTGACATGTTGCCTGATTAAATTGCAATGGACCCGGAAGGGAGGGATATACGGTCGACACCAAAGATTTGATTCTGACTTTATCCACCAAAGCATTTCTTTCTTTCTTGCAAAGATTTGTAAGGCGTATCATGTAGTCGAGAGAATGGGTTAAGATCGACCATTGTGAAGAAAGGAGCCACTGCACTAGTCTCATGTGCAACCTCGCCAGTGGAACTAAGGTAATGGTTGCTGCCAGAAATCCCAGTAGTTGTAGTACAAGGCATGCTGGTACAAAAGTCTGTTGGAGGAGGACTTGAATCTGACTACTTATTTTTGAGAGCCTGTGAAGAGGAAGGGAAACTTGACAGGATGTTGTGTCGAAGATCGCTCCAATAAATTCCAGTGTTTTTGTTGGGGACATTTGAGATTTTTCCATGTTGATCATAATCCCTAAGCAAAGAGCACGGCCTTGAGTGTAAGAGAGGCTGTGAATGAGAAGATTCCTGGTCGTGGCGGTAAGGAGCCAATCGTCTAGATACGGAAACACCTGGAATCCTTGTAGTCGAAGATGAGCTACTACAACTGCCATACATTTGGTGAACACTCTAGGGGCTGTCCAGAGATCGAATGGCAGTACCCTGAACTGGTAGTGATTGGCTCTCAGCCAGAAGCGGCGAAATCTCCGGGAGTGTTTGTCCATCTTTATGTCGTTGGACTATACCGTGACCATCTGGAATTTTTTTAGGTTTTATGAATTTGTTTAGTAAGCTGCGATCCAGGTTTGGTCTCCAGTCCCCTGTCTTTTTTGGCACTAAAAAGAACCTTGAGTGAAAACCAAATACTGTCTGGTCTGGTGGGACTGGCTGGATGACTCTTTTTTTTTAGCAGCTTTTTGATTTCTAAGGCTGCTACTTCCCTCTGACTGGGTGGAACATCTGAGATTTGTTTGACGGGTCTTGGACTAAGATCGAATGGGATATGGTAGCCTCTGGATATTATTCTCTGCCATCTGAGTCTCTTGCCACTTACTAGAGATAGTCTGATTTCAATTTTTTACTGCACACAGAAGGTTTAAGGCTGATTTGGACTGCCTGCTGTTGTGCATCAAGGATACTGATTCAGAAGATATCGCTAGTATCTAAGGCAGCAGTAACTGAATACAGTGTTTCAGGGGAATGTACAGCAGTACCTGCCTAAGTCTATGCTAGCTTGATATCTAACTGCATTAAACATAGTGTAAAGGCAGGACAGATTAGAGCAACTCCTACTTGTCTGTGTGCTGTTCTATCAAGAAACATCAAGACATTTATGAATGCCTGCAGTGTGTGTTTTCTTGTTTATGGATGAGACAAGGAGCCGTTTCAGGTAATACTGCCTGTGTTTAGAATTGCTTTTCAGCTAGAAGGTGGATAATTGAGAAGCTGTTTGTGCAGCAGGACACAGAGGTAACTCTGGCACTCTAGGGGAAACCCACTGACGTTCCCTCAATGTCTGTCTCATTGGACTGATTTTGTCACCAAGAGGTTTCTGACGCCACTTCTGTTTTAACAAATTGGGAAAGCTTTAGTAACAACAGGCTGGATCTCTGTTAAATAGCTTAACAGAGGAAGGGTGGCTTCAGCAAGTTCATCCTCATCCTAGGATATTCCTGAAGATTAATTGCTGATTGTATAAAGGTGGTGGCTTGGAGAGGAAATTTTATCTGAAGAAGTTGTGGGACGAAAACGTAAATTTGAGCTTGTCAGCATTTATCTTGGATGTTTGTTCGTGTATTTATTAAAGTCTGTTGAGTGCTACTACCAGTTTAGAACCTTTGTGCTTTTTTCCTGTTATTGGTTTACTGCAAGCACTTTCCGCTTTTTGACTTTGGTTATTAATCTCTGCACCCATGTATCCGTAGTGATGAGTTGCCAGGCTTGTAGGTGCAGGGAAAATCGACCCCCGACTGCTTCCTGAGGAAAGCAATCAGGCCGCTGCTCAGGAGCACTGGTAGTGTCGAGCAGAGAAGGAATCTCTAGCACCCTGGTTGCACAGACCCCCTCTGCCCCGAAAGGGGCATCTTCTGGATAAGTTGCCCCCTTTGCCCCAGGGGGATTGCTCACCACGAGTGTCTCGAAAAGATCCTTGGACTTCTTGAACCACAGTTTTCCTCCCCTCTGGTTCCTGGAATAGGATCTCTGGGGGGTGGAAAAATGTATGCCCACAGCAGACAAGGTCTTTTCATCTTTCTCACTTTGTGATAGTGTCTCTCTAACTTTGGGACCAAAAAGGGAAGACTCATCAACAGGTGCTTTGACGAAGGAAGATTTAAAGAGGTCTGCGAAATCACACAAATGCATCCAAGCATGCCGTCTCATGACTATGCCTGATGCGGCTGCTCAGGCTGCCACCTCGGTGGTGTGAGATATCAAGCGCATCAAGGAGTTTGAGATAAATTCCAGGGTAGCCAGCTGCGAGACAACAGTGCCACACGCCTCTTCAGGCAGTACCCCTGCCAAAGAGGCCAACATTTCTGAAATTAGGTCTCTTTGGAGGCGTGTGAAGTATGGCAGATAGTTCAGCGATCAAATGGCAAAGATCGCTGAAGCATAGGTCCACTTCCCCAGTCTGTCCATAGCCTGAGACTCCCTGTTTGAGGGATGAACAGTGGAACTATCTTCTGCCAGTTCCCTCTTGGTGGCCGCCGCCGCGACAATGGAGTCAACTACCAACTGCTTGGACCAATTGGGCTGGTCTTCGTGGGTGGAAAAAATTTTGTCTGGCCTCCGGCGGACAGGTTCTTCATTGTTGGGGGCCTTCCAGGCATGCTGCATGATCAGTTTTACAAGCTCATCTGCAGGTGGGGCCACCCAGGAAGTAGATGGCCAAACACGGAAGGCCTGCAATAACACCAATTCCTCCAAAGAAGGGTTAGAGGGCTTCTAGTTTCCCCTCTGCTTGAGGATCTCGAGAATGTCTCCAAATTAGACGTCTTCCAGTGGAGACTGTGGGGACCCTTCTCCCTCATCGCAATTGGTGTCCTCAGTGATAGATTCCTCGGGGGAATCAAGGTGCTTCCTCTTGCACCGTTTCTTCTGAGGTGGCCCCCCAGTGGGATCTTCTGAGCAGGACTTCGGAGAAAGGGTTCCCTTCAAGGGAAGGTCTTGCGGCTCCCATGCTCAGGATCCCAGAGTAGGGGGTTGGGACAGCTGCATTTTAGGAGGGAGGTTCTGGTGTTGATGCCATTGGAGCTGACTGTAAGCCTGTTGAAACAAGGACCCTCTGCATCACCTGGAAAGCAGGCCCACCTGAGGAGGGATGGGAGCCCGGAACCGAGAAGGAGAACCTTGGAACTGGGGTCACACCCCACCCTGGGGGGCCTGCCTATAGGTGAGGAGCTCCGAGAGGACTGGTAGCTGCCAGTGGTGCCATGGCCATAGACAGCGCCAATGAAAAAATAGGCACCGGACTAGGAACCATGGTGCCAACAGGCCAATCACTGCTCCGAGAGTGCACAGGTTCCAACGGAACCTTTGCCGACAGGGGAACCTGCGCAGTCAGAGCCGAGACAGTATACATCGGGGGTGGTCATTGCTACCAAAGTCTCCGGGCCTGGGTTTAAAATCCAGTTTGGCTTTTTCAGACATAATGACAAAACACCGGAATAGTCCTAGTGACAAGATAAACAGTCAAAAAAAAAAAAACACAGTAACAGCAAAGTTAAAGAGAATAGGGTTTTTTTTTTATCCAGATAGAAAGAAAGTGAAGAGTACCAACAATGGAAATACCACAAGTGGTAGGAGAGAGGGACAGTACCAATGATGGTATAAAAGGAAGTACCAAAGGTAGAGGGTAGGGAATAGAACAAGTAAAGTAGTCTGTAGATGAAAGATGAAAATTAGCAAAAACTGACTAGAGTAAGGTATTGATAGGAATTAACACAAAAAAACTCTACACTTAGCTTGAGAGAGAAGGCTTTGCATGTCTGATGAAGAATGCGGTAAACGAGATCTGGAGAGACTATGAGAGGGGCATTATGGGTAGGTCTTAGCTGAGAGTTTTTGGCTGGCATGAGCTTGAGCTTGGTAACGGCCGTGTCGGTTCCGAGGACAGAACCAAAGTCCTAACAGTAAAGAATGAATAAAGATTTACAACATCAGATGGAAGTATTCATAAATGTTGTTGGTGGGTCTTGATGCAGAGAAAACATTTGACAGATTAAGCTGGGACTTTATGAGCAGGGCAATGGAAGCATTTGGATTCTGTGATAAAATTATAAGGTTGTTTAAGGGGATATATGAAGGAATGGAAGCAAAAGTTAAAATGGGGAGGGTTCCTCTCTGCTTGAGCAGAGGAACCAGACAGGGATGTCCTCTTTCCCCTTTGTTATTTGCATTGTATTTAGAACCACTAGCAAAGATAATAAGGGACTTAGAAATTCAAGGATATAATTGGTATGGTAGTCAAAAAAAGCTGGCTCTATTTGCAGATGATATTATTTTATACCTGATAAAACCAGAAGAGGTATTACAGTGTTGTGGAACATTTTGAGACAGTTTCAGATCTTTTTGAGATACAAAATTAATGAAACTAAAACAAAAGCAATAGCAGTACATTATGTAGCCACACAGGAATTTGTTCAGCAATATCCATATATATGAGGACATGATAGAAGGAGGTATTTAGGAGTATGAATTAAAATTATTCCGGTGTGGCAGGCAAGGATATGTGGAAAGAGACTAAAAAGATTATACAAATGCTGAGAAATTAGAAGCTCTGTTATGTAGATATGGATAGTAAGAATCAAGCAGTTATAACAGTTTAGTCCCTTTAGTCTTGTACACAGGTCAGCCATATTTTATCAACCAGAGGAGAAGCTGTGGATAGCAATTAATAGAGACCTAAAGGATTTTATCTGAGAGGGGAAGACAGCAAGAGACAAGTAAGGTAAGTTGATTATTCCAATAGAACAAGGTGGACTTGGGATTACATGATTTGAAGGGGTATTTCAGAGCTACACAGTTAAGGCTCCTATACATAGCATAAGCAGAAGCCTATAATTCTGTGTGGAAAGTGATGATGATGAAACAGGGGGATCTCAAGAAGCAAAAAGAGACTGGGAATTTGGATGCAGACCTTTAAGGAGAATAACCATAATCATATAGAATATTCCATTCATAAAGTAGCAGAAGGTATTCTAAGAACTAAGCCAACACGGGAATGGAGAAAGGAGATTCTTTTGGTAGGGATGACTGTAATTAGGGATACAGACAGTAGGCAAGATGGGGCTGGAGTTTATTAGAGAAAACTGGCAAAGGAGGCAAGGTATTGGGGGCAAATAACTAGAGAGGGAAAGGTAATAAAATAGGAGGATGCCAAGAATTTATTTGGATTGCAGGTTAGAGATTGCCCCCTCCCCTAGCAAAGATTGATATCGGAGTATAGGCAAAGAGAAAGAAGTGCTGTTAAAAAGAGAACAATTAGTAGAGTATATAACATATTGCATGATAATTATAACAATGAATCAGAGGAGGTTAGAAAGGATTGGGAAGAGAGACTGGATAAGCAATTCACAAAGAAATAATGGGGAATATATGTCTGTCTCGCAAATATGCAAAAAATCTAGAAGATGTGGATTTTGCTTGAAAATGTTTACATAGCTATTTTTATACTGCAAGTAGACTCCAGAAAAAATGTCCTTAGGTAGACAGAAAATGTTGGAGGTGTAATGGCGAAGGAAGAGGTAATTGGGAATATATTTTCTGGGAGTGTAATGAGTTGGCAGACTTTAAAGATTCTATGCAGACAGCTTTATCAGAGATAATGGGTGAGCAAATTGGTGTAACTAGGAAAATGATTTTTCTGAGCTATGATACAGAATCGAAATTACCTAGATATAGTAAGACCTTGCTGAGTCTAATTATGGCAGCTGCCAAAAAAAAACAATTACTAGAAAATGGAAATCAAACTCTAAACCAACTGTACTTGAAGCAGTGGATATAGTAACAGAGATGAAACAACTGGCATTGGGCTCTTTAGAAATGGATAGGACAAATTACATAGGAAAACAATGGGAATTGTGGGAACAATACATACAGGGGAGGAGTGAGGTTTAAAACAACGCAGGATTTGAATGGGCTATGTGATGTTTGACTGACAGTGGTTGGTTAGATTATAAGTGATGCATAATGTTTGCAGCTGGAATTAAGTTAATACGGTTTGTGATGTAAAAAGCTTGCAACTAAGATTATGTCAATATGATTTGATTTCATTTATATAAATGTATGATTGTTTATATATATATATATATATATATATATATATATATATATATATAAAAAATGTGTGTGTGTGTGTTTTTATATATCTATCTATCTATATATATATATATATATATATATATATATATATATATATATATATATGGATCCCCTTCAGAAGCTTGAAGTTTCAAAACTTCGAACTTCAAAAGGGCGAGACCATAAGATTTAAGTTCTGTAACTTTGAACATTTTGAATGGAGATCGCCATACAACACATTACAGGGTACTTAGTTTTTTCCACACGGTAGTTCAGTGTCAGAGTTGGTATATTTAATAAGCAGGGGGTGTGGGAAGTGCAAGGAGTCTTGCCCTCCTGCAAAAATGTAAAAAACATTTTTTTTAAATTAGGTATTCAAAGTTTCAAAACTTTGATGTTATGGTCTTGGCCATTTGAAGTTCGAAGTTTTGAAACTTCAAGATTCTAAAGTAGATCTATATATATATATATATATATATATATATATATATATATGCATTCCATCCCTATGGTCAAATATGTGCTTGGTCGACAGCTGTTTAGCTGACCATTTATGATCAATAGGTGTCCAAGACTGAACAATTCCCGGTGGTGAGGAATATGCCCTTACCCATCATGGTGTGATGTTGGAGTTAGTATATATAATTAGCAAGGGGTGTGGGAAGCAGAGGAGGGCATGCCCCCCGCAAAAAAAAAAATTTATTTTGTTTTTTATTCATGCATGCACCGAGACTGTTCTTCAGTACATGTGTCCTTGTTTCATAATTTCCCTGGGTTTGATGTAAAATGTCAATGTTTAGCATGTCACCGATGGGTGTATTGTAGGTATACAAATATATAAAAAATATATATATATAAATAAAAAAACACACACACACACACACCAGAAAATATAATAAATAAGGGAGTGTTGGGGAAAATATGCATTAAAATTAGCATGCAAAGAGGTTTTTCTTCATAACATGCACAAAAGGGAGTCAACATTTTGTTGAATTGAACATTTAAGTAACTCCATACATCATATGTGTTTGTACATCTTAATAATCACTGCTAGAAGACATAAAATACATGATTTGTAATTCACAAACAGATATCTGGCTGTCCTGGTCAAATATTTTCAGCAGGTGGAAGTCCCTCAGTATGCACAATTGTAGTCTTATTCTGAGACTGTTAGAGGCCAAATACACTAAATGACAAGCACACTATAAGCCTTTTTTTACTACATAGGTTCATAGGTAGGTACTTGGCTATTAGCCCTAGGGCCTATATAAGCCTAGCCAAATAGTACCCTGGCTTTTGCCACCCAAGAAAATTATTTTCCTGTGCCCCTGACAAGCAGAGCCACGGAAGTGATCCGCGGGGTGAATTTCCTATCTCCCATCCAATCAAGATTTTTCTTGAAGAGTGCTAATGAGGAGCTTTGTTTGATATAGATAGGTAGTTTGTTCCAGAGTATGGGAAGTGTCTGGGACGGGAATCTATCCCTCCAGCATGTTCTGTTTATTGTGGTGACAAGGTTTAGGTCCCTAGAGCGTGTAGCTCGGAGGGATTGGGATTTCTTTACGTGGAGCATGTCCAACAGCTCTGGCTTTGACATAGCTTTGTATGTCAGGCAGAGATCGCCTCTGAGTAGGCGATATGCGACAGAGTAAAGCTGGAGTTTTTGAGACGGCCTGTGTAGGACATCTGATTGAGGCCGGTAATCATCTTTGTGAGGTATTTCTGTGGCCTTTCCAGTTGTTGTAGATGTCTTGTGAGGTACATACCAAAAGGGGCATTGTACTCTATAATGGGTCTATTGAGTGATGAGTAGAGGGGCACAATGACCTCTTTTTTCCTGGATGAGAAACCTTTTGTGATGAGGTGTGCCACGTAGAAGGATTTCCTAACTACTGTGGCGATGTGATCATCAAGGGAGAGACTACTGTCCACCTGTGTACCAAGGTCTCTTATCACACTTTAGTCATAGGTGACTCTATAGTCCGGCACACTGATGTCCCTCTCACCAGGATGAATAAGGAGAAAATTACAGTCAGCTGCCTGTCGGGTGCCAGGATCCGCCACATAACGCATGCACTCAAGTCACTCCACAAGTACAAATATGACTCTGTCATTGTCCATGTTGGAGTGAATGACTTGAGACGTACCTCCCTGGACTACATGAAAAGAGACATGGAAGAGCTCTCGGATCATGTGGCCCAGGCAGGTATGACCCTAGCCCTGAGTAGCATCCTGCCTTCGCCCAGAATGATACCACAATATAAGGATAAAATGATTGACTTCAACAATTGGCTAAGCTTATGGTGTCATTCAAAGGGGATCCAGTATCTGTCTGCCTGGGATGACATGATTGACAGACCACGATGCTTTGCCAGAGATGGTCTGCACCTGTCGTTCCTGGGATTCAGGTTACTGGCTAAGGCTCTTGCCACCCCTATAGTGCCTTTTTTAGGCAAACTTCAAAGGACAAAACCACCACCGTAACATGTACAAGCATGCAAAATCTGAAGGTAATGCTACTCAATGCTAGAAGTCTAAACCTCAAAATGCACTTTCTCGAGGCACTCCTAAAAATGGAGAACATCGATATCTGTGCAGTAACTGAGACCTGGTTCAAGGCTCCAGAGAGCACCCCTGCAATACCAGGCTACAACTCTTACCACACTTTTCGGCCACCAAACCAGGACCGAAACACTAAAGGTGGAGGAGTGTCAATATTCACCAAGGGTATTCACACCACCAGGCTAGTTGGCCAACACAATGTGTCTGAAATTCTCCAAGTGCAACTAACACTAGGTAAGACTGCAATCCAAATTGTAGCTTGCTACAGATCCCCCACCATACCCCAAGATTCTTACTACACCTTTCTGAACATACTGGAAAATATTAAGATAGAACCAAACACCCTAATACTGGGTGATTTTAACTACCCTGCCATTAACTGGGAAAACTACTCATGTCCCAACACCTTTAGCAACGGTTCTTGGAATTCATAAATTCCAATGCCCTGGATCAACTAATCCATAGTCCCACCAGGGGCTCCAATATCCTAGACCTGGTCATTACCAACATGGGAAATCAATGCTCCATACCTATGGTCACCCCCTCGTTAGTCAGGTCTGACCATAAGCTAATCACCCTTAACATCCACATCCCACCCCACCCCCCAGTAAAGAAACCCCCATCAAAAACTTGCCCAAGCCCAACTTCATGCTACTCAAGTCAGAAGTGACAAACTTCATAGCACCCATGCAGACGGGAACTGAAAATTCAACTGCTGAATCCTACACTAAGGCACTGTACGAGCACATCCACTCATGCATGAATCGTGCCATCCCAAATAGAACCAAAATGCTCTCATCGAAAAATCTGGTGGTGCCCTGCCATAAACAAACTTTACAACAAAAGGAAGAAACTTTTGCAGAAAAGAGGAAAATCCCAGGATGCAAAAAACTCCCTTACTAGCCTCAGTAAGAAACTGAGATGCCTCATAAAATCCTCCAAAGCTAGTTATGAAAATAAAATTGCCAAAGATTCCAAAGACAACCACAAAGCATTCTATAACTATGTCAAGTATCTAAATGGCAATGCTCAGATCTGCTCTGAGCTAAAACAGAATGGCATTAAATATACTGATCCAAAGGATATTGCCAGTATCCTGGCAGATCGATTCAGTGCCAACTTCACCCCCCTCACCCCATAAATGGCCCATCTCAATACCGGAAGATTGCCAAATTCCAGTAATCACGGCCACACAGGTACAAAACGCACTCTCTAAAGCCAAGAATACAGCATCCATGGGACCAGATGACATCCCGGGCTGTGTACTACATGAACTACAATATGAACTGGCACCTCACCTAAGTGTCATGTTTAATCATAGCCTCACCTCAGGTTTCGTGCCCACTGAGTGGCGCAGAGCTACAGTTATCCCAATCCACAAGGGGGGATCCACCTTGGATCCCAGAAACTACCGTCCCATCAGTCTGACAAGCCTTATTTGCAAGGCCATGGAGCGTATTATCATGGAACTTATAAACAAAGACATTGGCAACCTTCAAACACTGGACCCCACCCAGTTTGGGTTTGTGAAGGGCCGATCTTGTCTCCTGAACCTGATTGACTTCTTTGAATCAGTCTCCAGAGCCATGGACAAGGGTAAGGTGGTCCACACAGCCTATCTAGACCTTGCCAAGGCCTTTGACACCATCCCCACTCTGGAATCATAGATAAACTTACTAAGTTGGGCATTAATCCCTATGTCACCCAATGGGTTGCTAAATGGCTTACTGATAGAACTCACACTGTAAAAGTAGCCGACTCCAAATCCAGCTCCAGACAAGTGACAAGTGGAGTACCTCAGGGTTCAGTCCTGGGGCCGCTCTTGTTTGGCATCTACTTCTCTGAAGTACAGGTCAACACTAAGGGACTCTGGCTAACAAAGTTTGCAGATGACTGCAAACTGGGAGCCATTATTGAATCCCCAAATGATGTGGATACTCTACAAATGGGCCTTACAGAAACAGATGTTTGGTGCCAGAGCCATGGGCTCAAGCTCAATGCCAAGAAATGTATTGTTATCCCCTTTGGGAAAAAACATGTATCCATGAATTACCATATTGGTGGCAGTACACTAAACACAGAAAGTGTGATAAGAGACTTAGGGACACAGGTGGACAGTGGTCTCACCTTCGATAACCACATCGCCACAACAGTCAGGAAATCCTTCTATGTGGCACACCTCATCACGAAGGGCTTTTCATCCAGAAAGAAGGAGGTCATTGTCCCACTGTACTCATCCCTCATTAGACCCATTATAGAATACAACACCCCATTTGGTATGTACCTCTCAAGACATCTGCAACAACTGGAAAGGCATCAGAAATACCTCACTAAAAGAATCACAGGCCTAAAGCAGATGCCCTACACTGACCGCCTTAAAAAACTCCAGCTATACTCTGTCGCATATCGTCTACTCAGAGGCGATCTCTGCTTAACATACAAGGCCATGTCAAACCCAGAGCTGTTGGACATGCTACACTTAAAGAAATCCCAATCCCTCAGAGTTACACGCTCCAGGGATCTAAACCTTGTCATCACAATAAACAAAACATGCTGGAGGGATAGGTTCCCGACCCAGAGACTCCCCAGACTCTGGAATAGATTGCCCATACACGTCAAGCAGAGTGCCTCTTTGGAACTCTTCAAGAGGAACCTTGACAATTGGATGGGAGAAAGGAAATTCACCCCAGGGATCATGTCAGTCGCCCTGCTAGACAGGGGTCCAGGAAAGTAAATAATGTGGGAAGAAATAGCCAGGGGAATTGTTATGGCTAGGCTTGTATAGGCCCTAGGGCTGATAGCCTAGTACCAACCTATGAACCACCGCCTATGTGGTAGTTCATGGGTACAGAGTTTTTACCAAAAGGGATGACAATGCACTTTTTGGCATTGAGCTCGAGGCCATGGCTTTGACACCAGGCATCTGTCTCAGTGAGGCCCTTTTGTAGGATGTCCACATCATTAGGAGTTTTCATTATAGCTCCTAGATTGCAGTCATCTGTGAACTTTGTTAGCCAAAGACCTACTGTGTTAGCCTGTATTTCAGAAAAGTAGATACCAAACAGGAGAGGATCTAGGACTGAACCCTGTGGTACTCACTTGTCACTGGTCTGAAGTTGGATTTAGAGTATGCTACTTTCACAGTGTGGGTTCTGTCAGTGAGCCAGTTGGCAACCCATCTTGTGACATAGAGATTTATACCTAGGCTAGTGAGTTTATCTATAATTCCAGAGTGGGGGATGGTGTCGTACGCCTTGGCAAGATCTAGATAGGCTGTGTGAACCTTCTTACACTCATCTACAGCTTTGGTGACCACTTCAAAGAAGTCTATCAGGTTTAGGAGACATGATCTGCCTTTTATAAACCCAAACTGGGTAGGGTCCAGAGTTTGGAGATTACCAATATCTCTTTTTATAAGTTCCATAGCCTTGCAGTTCAGGCTCGTCAGGCTAATGTGGTGGTAGTTCCCGGGGTCTGTGGTGGCTCCCCCTTTGTGGAGTGGGATAACTGTTGCTGTGCGCCATTCAGTGGGCACAAACCTGAGGTGAGGCTATGATTGAACATGGTACTTAGTTGGGGTGCCAGTTCGTTCTGTAGTTCATGTAGAATGCAACCTGGGATGTTGTCAGGTCCCATGGATGCTGTGTTCTTGGCTTTGGAGAGTGTTTTTTTTTACCTGTGCAGCTGTGATTACAGGAACTTTGCATTCTTCCAGTATAGAGATGGGCCCCTTAGGGGATGAGAGAGAGGGGGAAAGTTAGCACTGAACCTATCTGCCAGGATGTTGGCAATATCAGTTGGTTCTGTATATTTAGTGCCATTGTGCTGTAACTCAGAGCAGATCTGAGTGTTGCCTTTTAGATTCTTGACATAGCTATAGAATGCTTTGTGGCTGTCTTTAGAATCAGTGGCAATTTTGTTTTCGTAAACTAGCTTTGGGGGATTTTATGAGGGATCTCAGCTTCTTACTGAGGCTGACCATGGAGTTCCTCCAATTATGAGATTTTATTCTTTTTTGCAACAGTTTCTTTCTTCTGTTGTAGAGTTTGTTTATAGCAGGGGACCACCAAATTGGCTTCCTTTTTTTTTGGAGGATAGCATCTTGGTTCTGTTAGGGATTGCACGATCCATGCACTCGTGTAAATGCTTATAAAGTGCAATTATATAGGATTCAGCAGTCGTACCTCTATTGTCCATCAGCATGGGTGTCGTGAAGTTTGCCACTTCTGTCTGAAGAAGCGTGAAGTTGGCTTTGGAGAAATTTTTTATGGAGATTTCCCTAATGGGGGTGAGGATGGGATGTGGATGTCTAAAGTGATTTGCTTGTGGTCGGATCTGACCAACGAGGAATTGACGTTTGGTGTGGAACACCGATTGCCCATGTTGGTAATGACCAGGTCTAGAATATTGCTGTCCCTGGTGGGGGTGTGGATAAGTAGATCCAAGGCATTGGAATTTATGAATTCCTGAAAACTTTGAGCACAAGAGTTGGTACATGAGTATTTTTTCCAGTTAATGGTGGGGTAGTTGAAATCACCCATTATTAGGGTATTAGGTTGTACCCTAATATTTTCCAGAGTATCAAGAAATGAGTGGGAATCCTGGGGCATGGTGGGGGATCTGTAGCAAGCTACAATTTGGATTGCGATCTTGCGCAGAGTTAGTTGCACTTGGATAATCTCAAATGCATTATGCCTACAACTAGCCTGGAGGTGTGGATATCCTTAATGAATATGGACACGCATCTGCCTTTAGTGCTTCGGTCCAGGTTAGGTGGCCGAAAGGTGTGGTATGAATTATAGCCTGGTAATGCAGGGGTACTCTCTGGAGCCTTGAACATGAACTAAGTATCGAGTTTTTCATTCATTTCTGGCCTACTTTTCTTTACAACTGTTAAGTATATTAAAGTAATACTGTGTCATTACCACCATTATCTTTTCTAAACCTCTTGTCCTGGTAGGGGTTACAGTAGAAGTAAGCTGAGGAGGGTAGATCTGACTTCCTTATTTAGAGCAACAGTTCCCAGCTCATCCTCTAGATTTCATCAAATCAAATATATTTTCAGGCAGGGTGAGAAATTTAATTCTGCCAAAGTATCATTCATTGGACTATGCCTGTTATACCTACTATGGGAAGGATACAGGAAACACCTATGCATGGTACCAAAACCATCTTAACTGAGTCCACTCAACACATAGGAGCAGTGACTCTATTGTGAGCTCCATTAAACTCCTTACTGTGCAGATGAGAGTGAGACCATCTGCCCTGTAAAAAACTTGTTTCTACTGCCTGTATCTACATTCTTATTATTCTTTCTGTGACTACTGAAATCTCATGAGCATAGGTGAAAGTGGACAGGAAAATGAGACTTTCTTCTTATGATTCATTTCTCACTCTCCCAATACAAGCTATTACAACACCAGTGATGCTGTTGCTGCTGCACCAATGTTCTGGTCCATCTCCTAGTCCTCTGTGCTCTCACATTTTAACAAGACCTCATGATACTTAAATTCCTCCAGCTGAAATAGTTTTGTCCCCTCATCTGGAGAAAGCAGACCACTCTTTTCTCAGAGAGAACCATGGCCTGTGGTTTGGGGGTGTTGATTTTCATCCCATGCACTTCACACTCAGCAACAAATTACTCCACTGTCACTTGAGGCTGAGAGGAGAAGATCAGCTGCAAGCAGCATGGAACCCTGTTCTCCTTAAACCGTGGGTGCCTTGTTTTTCCATTTCACTGATGTTCCCCCCAATCAGCTCCCATGGATCCTCACACCATTGTCTTTAATTACCTTTAAATAACAGACCCATTGAATGTAATGTGTTACAGCAAGAACACTTATTTATCTACCTGCTTAACTGAATAAACTTCTTGAAACTTCAACAAGGTGTCTTTATTCCTCTCACATAGACAGAATCAGAGAGATAGTCTCCTAGATCTGGTAGCTAAAGTTAATTTTATCTGCACTAATCCTTTATACTCTGTTTCTCCTCTCCAAACTGGGTACACTCCTGATCTTGGCTGAATGTGATATTCTGTTGAAAATCGCAAGCAGAATGGGAGACTTGGCATACCCTTGTCAGAAGCTTACATACATCTTGGCTATACTTCATGCAATGACAAAAATGTGGACATAAATCCCATGCCTCAAGTACCTGTACCAAATAGCATTCAGCAGTGGCCCTAGGATTCTGTACTGTAGTAGCACTTCACACAAGGTATAAGTTACACAGTTATATGTTGTCTCCAAGTTCACTAAGCGTATTTGAGGAGTATTTACAAACTACAGTGGCTCTTCCAATATCAGTGCAAAGAAAATATTTGTTCTTGTATTCAACAGACAGGATAGATTTTGCATTTCTTCTCCTTAATTAGAAGCATAATTTTTAGATGGTATCTCATTTCCAGTTCCCTGGCATACTTTCTCGGGGAGGCTGAAAAGTTAAAGCTCTGAAAATAAAACATACACTCCAGTCTTCTCAGAAATCATAACTATTTCCCCAGTCTGCAATCCAGAGATATTGTCTGAATAGTGACCTTAGTTACAGAAATGGATCCATTTCCACCATCTGCTTCTGGCTGTGCCTTGTCAGATGGAAGGCATGTCCACTGAATTCAGGAATCTCTGAAAGTGTTCTCACCACCCTTCAGCAGTCTTCAGCAGTTTTGTCACTTAAGGTCAGCATTTCTTCACCTGGCTGAGAATATTCTAGACAATATCCCACCTCCTCTCCTGCAGCACATAATGATTTATCAGAACCTGTTAGAGGCCATCAAAGAGACATTGCTTTCTCCAAATTGTTGCTTTAATGACTATTACATCTGCTGCCTCCTTGACTTGCCAGTATTATCTATCAAATCTGTTCCACCCTCACTTTTTAGCATTGCTCAGAAGACTTCTTTCTTTAATCTGATAGCTTTCTTCACAGCTGGTATCAATGAGCAGTTCATTGGGTTGCTGCCATGAGAATCACTGCCCACCTTTTTGACAGCTTTTTACTAAGTATCCCCTTCTTGTACATATGTGTCCTGCTCTCTTGATAGATGTGACTCCCCCAACCCTCCCATCCCCAATTTCCTCAGCATGCTTACATCATGGTCTGTTAATTAGTTACTCATATTCAGGCAAAGTACTGAATGCTTGTTTTCTTATCATAAGATCTCCAAAAATTTCAAAAGTAGTAACTTGACATCTGTTCATAAACCTTTGCTCTCTTAGAGTCATGGAATCAAAGGAACATACAGAATTACAACTGTTTGAGAACATATGTGAAGTAGATTTCAGGCATCTCGCTAATAATAATAATGACAGGTTAAATATAGGCAACTCAAACATTTCCAAGGAGCAACTTAAGTTACTGGATGAGTTTTGCCGTTTACCTGTACGATTAATAAAACCTGACAAGGGAGGGGGCCTGGTCGTACTTGACAACCTCACATATAACGAGAAGATGGCTAGAGTGTTAGATACTGACGCTTATACAAAGTCTTCTAAAAGTGAGGTGAATGGTCAAATTCAGAGAACTAGGGGTTACTTTAGGGATTTATTCCTGACCGGAAAAATTGACATAGACTTGTATAATTACATCGACATTAATTGTCCTAAAATACCTGTCATGTTTGGAATCCCTAAGATTCATAAGAGCATTAGTAACCCACCTAGAGAGCTTTGATAGATGGGAGGTCGTCCATCACATACCCCTGTTCTAAACTTATAACTAACATTTTGGATAAATACATCAAAGCCATTCCTAGTATATGTAAAGACTCGTGGTCTTTCCTTGAAAACATTAACAGTATCCCATATAACGGAGAAAACAACTTCCTAACCATAGATGTGGTAGACCTTTACACTTGTATACCGCATCAGGAAGCGGTAGAGTGGATAGGTTCCATGTTACAGACCTTTGGGGCTTCAAGGGTGGAAGTAGACTTAGTAACGGAAATACTTGATATCGTTTTGACTTCCAACTACTTCACCTTTAACGGTGACTTCTTCCTCCAAAAACGTGGTGTAGCGATGGGCTCCCCTTGTGGGGCAGGAGTAGCAAACTACATCATGGGGTACTGGGAGGCCAATATACTTAGGAAGATTCCTAGGATTATGGAACCAGTAATGTTCTATACCAGGTTCCTGGACGATATTTTCATCTTGTTCAGGGCTCGGAATCAGAAGCTGCAGGTTTTGTGGAAACTATGAATTCAACAACTGAATTCTTGAAATTCACATCCAAATTTTCAACATGTGAGATCGATTACCTTGACGTCAGGTTAGTAAAGGACCCCCTTAGTGGAGGACTGATGTCAACAGTATTTAGAAAGTCTACATACTGCAATTCTTTCCTGCACTTCTCCAGTTTCCACCTGTACCAACAGAAACGGTCTATTGTAAAAGGACAACTGGTGAGGGCAGGAAGAATGTGCAGTACTTTGATTGATTTCACTAAGGAATGTGAATTATTGAGAGAAATGTTTAGTAATCGGGGATATCCTGACCAAATGTTATTAGACCTAGTTGAAGAAGTGACAACTAAGAGAATAAATGGTTTTTATACACCTTTATTAAACCAACAGGACTTGACATACTCTGACCCCATTTCTGATGTTGCACTAATAGAGACAAACTTGAATGAAGGTGAGATAGTTACATCTATAACCTTGGGTGAAGAACGCGATTTCTCTTTGAGTTTCATTACGACCTTCAGTAGAAACTCTAGAGGGATCTTGGCCATAATACGTAAAAACTGGCACTTTATTTCTTCAAACTCATTCTTGGCTGAAAAACTAGGCAGTAGACCTAGGTTTATTTTTAAGAGATCACAGAACCTTAAGGAACTAGTACAGAGAGAAGTACCGCAAAACACATTTCATAAAAGGAGAGGTATGTTTAAATGTGGTTTTTGTAAACTGTGCAATAGTGTCAGAATGGGTGAAACATTCACGGTCAGGGACAAAAAGTACCATATCCGTTTCACTCTTAACTGTGAAAGTAAATCTATTATATATATTGCCATGTGTGTTTGTTGCCAAGCGTTCTACATCGGAAAAACGGACCGTAGAGTCCGAGACCGAATGTATGAACACTTGTATGCCATCAGGAATGATAAGAGCGACAACGCACTGGCAAAACATATAGGTCTAAACCCAGGTCACAGTTTTCAATTCATGGCCATCGACCAAGTACCACTGAAAATGAGGGGCGGACCTTTTTCTTTAATCCTAGAAAACCGGGAATTAGAATGGCAGTTACGCCTTGATGCGTTTAGACATCCTGGCTTGAACAGTAACTGCAATATTGCCCCTGTATTAAAACTTAGAAGTTACCTTAGATAAATCAGTGGCTAAATTCCAAAAATGTTTTTAGCAAGTTATTATGACTGTTACTCTGAATAATAAAAACAGCATTGACAATCATCCTGTTTTCCATTGTAGGTGTATGTTTGAGTTTTTATATATGAAACCTAATTTGTGCTAGAAGCAAATTGGAATTGGTATATACCTTTCTTTACATCCTTGATGTGAAACAAATCCAACTCATGAAGGTTTGCTGTCTAAGGAAAATAATTTTAAAAAATTCCTTATACATACTTTATAACCAACCTATTTAGTAAAAGGTTGATAAAACAGTTATTTGTAATTTGTATGTCATATTGGTAAATATATAATATAGTTTAGCTGGTCTTCTCTACTTGTTAACGTATCTTACAATACATGTTTTTATACATGCTTCTTACACACATGTTTTTTATAAAGTTTTAATAATTATTTAAGGTTATAAAGGATGTGTATTGAGATACATGGTTTTACTTTTGTATAAACTTGAAATTTTATAATTGACGCATTTTAGGAAACAGGAAGATGTCACTTCCTGGTTGTTCCGATATATTTGGAGTGTGTGTGCTTAATTTTACATCCCTCTGAAGAAGCCACAGTACTCTGTGGCGAAAACGCTTTGCTTCTTTGTTTGAATAAATTGCGTTAAGGAAATTTAACTTTGTTGAGTTACTTTGTCCGACAAGGACCTCGTTTCATCTTTTCTTAGTCTCCTAGATCTGGTAGCTAAAGTTAATTTTATCTGCACTAATCCTTTATACTCTGTTTCTCCTCTCCAAACTGGGTACACTCCTGATCTTGGCTGAATGTGATATTCTGTTGAAAATCGCAAGCAGAATGGGAGACTTGGCATACCCTTGTCAGAAGCTTACATACATCTTGGCTATACTTCATGCAATGACAAAAATGTGGACATAAATCCTATGCCTCAAGTACCTGTACCAAATAGCATTCAGCAGTGGCCCTAGGATTCTGTACTTTAGTAGCACTTCACACAAGGTATAAGTTACACAGTTATATGTTGTCTCCAAGTTCACTAAGCGTATTTGAGGAGTATTTACAAACTACAGTGGCTCTTCCAATATCAGTGCAAAGAAAATATTTGTTCTTGTATTCAACAGACAGGATAGATTTTGCATTTCTTCTCCTTAATTAGAAGCATAATTTTTAGATGGTATCTCATTTCCAGTTCCCTGGCATACTTTCTCGGGGAGGCTGAAAAGTTAAAGCTCTGAAAATAAAACATACACTCCAGTCTTCTCAGAAATCATAACTATTTCCCCAGTCTGCAATCCAGAGATATTGTCTGAATAGTGACCTTAGTTACAGAAATGGATCCATTTCCACCATCTGCTTCTGGCTGTGCCTTGTCAGATGGAAGGCATGTCCACTGAATTCAGGAATCTCTGAAAGTGTTCTCACCACCCTTCAGCAGTCTTCAGCAGTTTTGTCACTTAAGGTCAGCATTTCTTCACCTGGCTGAGAATATTCTAGACAATATCCCACCTCCTCTCCTGTAGCACATAATGATTTATCAGAAACTGTTAGAGGCCATCAAAGAGACATTGCTTTCTCCAAATTGTTGCTTTAATGACTATTACATCTGCTGCCTCCTTGACTTGCCAGTATTATCTATCAAATCTGTTCCACCCTCACTTTTTAGCATTGCTCAGAAGACTTCTTTCTTTAATCTGATAGCTTTCTTCACAGCTGGTATCAATGAGCAGTTCATTGGGTTGCTGCCATGAGAATAACTGCCCACCTTTTTGACAGCTTTTTACTAAGTATCCCCTTCTTGTACATATGTGTCCTGCTCTCTTGATAGATGTGACTCCCCCAACCCTCCCATCCCCAATTTCCTCAGCATGCTTACATCATGGTCTGTTAATTAGTTACTCATATTCAAGCAAAGTACTGAATGCTTGTTTTCTTATCATAAGATCTCCAAAAATTTCAAAAGTAGTAACTTGACATCTGTTCATAAACCTTTGCTCTCTTAGAGTCATGGAATCAAAGGATAATATTAGCCTTCATTTGGAACTGAAATCCAAGACCTCAAGCATACCATGCTAGTGTTCCTGCTATGAGACTAACAGGAGCATCTTGACAGATAGTTATTGAGTTTTCCCCTTAAGAGATTTATCCTTTCAGCTAGAAAACCTCCAGCATGGTGACCAAGATCTACACACACATGCACACACACAAAGAAAGTCTTACTTAGATACTGTTAGAGTCATAGAAGTGAAGGATACTATTAGCCCTCATTAGATCTCCAGCATACCATTGGTAGCCACTGGACCAACAAAACCTTCTGGACAGATAAATATTGACTTTCCCTTAAGAGCTTTATACTTTCAGCTAGGACACCCAATATGTTGATCAAGTTCAAATTACAAATCACACAAAAATGCAGAGAAAGCTCTCTGCTTAGGCACCTGTTAGAGTCATGAACATGAAAGGATAATATTAGCTATTTACTGCTCGACTAATAAGAGCCTCTCATCAGGCATGTATTGAGTTTTCCCTTAAGCATTTTATCCTTTGATCTGGAATCCTGTCAGTGTGGTGATCAAGATCAAATTAGAAACACACAGATAAACAAATGCAGACAAAACCCTTTGCTTAGGCACTTTTAGAATTATAGAAGTCAAAAGATAATATTATCTCTTATTTGGGACCCAAACCCAAAACCTCTAGCATACCATGCTGGTGTCATTGATGCTGGAGGAAGTAGAGCTTCTGGACAAATAGTTGTTGAGTTTCCCCTTAATAGCTTTATCCTTTAAGCTAGGAAATACCCACATGGTGATCAAGGTATATTACAAACACAAATACAGAGAGAGCCCTCTATTTAGATATTGTTGGAATCACAGAAGTGAAAAGATAATATTATCTCGAGTTTCAAACCCAATACCTCCAGCATACTGTGCTGATATCACTGCTACCGAACTAGCAAGAGCTCTAGACATATAGAACTGGTCATTTTATGAAAAAAAAATAGCACTAGGCTTAGAACAACTGGTAGTTTCAAAGGAACAATCACAATGGAGGTATGGAAGCCAGAAGTAGCAACAATTGCCCCCTACTTCTTCACAACAAGGTAGATATTTTTTCACTCATGTATGAGACAGTTCTGAAAAAGCCCGTTTAATAAAAGATGAAATCACTCAATTTACTATATAAGGGTCTTGTGTTCTCCTTTGTGTTTTTTTTTTTTTTTTTTTTGGTGTTTGCAAGGGTCATTTCACATACTGCAGGCATTTGTAGTGCTTAGTGATTAATTGCTTTTTCCTTTATGAAAAGTAGATGACATTATAACATTAGCACCCAGCCTAAAATTGCTACACAACGTTTTTAGGAGCAAAGGTAAATGTAATAAAAAACAAATCTGTGATTTTCAGCACTCCTAAACATCCTGTTTTGATCTCCTCTCAAATTGTGTTATGTGGCCCAAAGGGTGAATATTTTCAACAGGCTAACTTTCTCAGATACCAGGTTATCTGAACAGATCCTACCTCAACTTTCACTGAATACATCATCCAGTCTTCAGCCAGTTAACAAAACTGAGACTCTTCTAGAAACATGCTAAATGGTTTCCATATTCCTCTTTAATGAAGGAAAGTTCACTACTGGAAAATGTGTTTTCATTCTGGCACTTTAATATGTCTCTTTCTACTGCAAGTAACTTCAAATGAAATATGCTTCTTTATTTGTGACTTTAAATGAAATTAAGTGAAATGTGCTATTGTATGAGCGTTTATAAAGAAAACATTATTTCAGGAAAACAGCATCCATTGTTATTTTTCTGAGCTCTTAAGTGGATTATTAGCTTTTCTCATTTAATTCTGTGTTGTAGTAATTTTTGAAACAAAACAAAAAGTCAGCTTTGGACAGTTGTGTGAGTTATAGTTAGAGCTTGTGGTAATTAACCCTGCACCTCCTGGTATTTTACATTACACAAGCAGTCAGCCATCTTAGTCTTGGGACTGATGGAAGCTTGGAAACTTGAAAACAAAGCATTTGGACTACATTTTCCATTAAGGGAAGTACATGTAAAATACGACAATTATCTTATCATTTAAATCAGCTTTGTGTGTTTCTGATGTATTTGTTCTGTATCTGAAATTAAAGCTATTAATTGAAGGCATTTTTATAATTGTAGTGCTGTATAGTATAGTATAGTATTTTCAATTGGTTTCTGTGCTCTGCCTAGAAGATGAAATAATTTTTGTGTGAGTTGCCATTTTATTACATTTTAATTGTCTCTTTTCTGAAATTTTCCCATCCATTTTCATTTTGTGCTTCAAAATTTGGAGGCTCTGGAGCTGCTCACCCTCATTGTATACCTGGCCCTAGAAGCTCCTCCCAGAATTCTCTTCTTTTCTCATCTCTTCTTACTAGGTATTGACAGATGAAATTACGAAGAGCCTTCCTTATACTTTTAATGTACTTTAAAAATATGTGTGTGTGTTTGTGTGTGTGTTTGTGTGTGTGTGTGTGTGTGTGTGTGTGTGTGTGTGTGTGTGTGTGTGTGTGTGTGTGTGTATGTGTGTGTTCCTCATTGATGGCTTGTCTGCCTTTGAGTCACCTTGTAATTACTTGTAGCTAGTTGTTAGAGGTGTTCCTGGTACCTGTTCACCTATGGCTAACTAAACTGTGTTTTACATTAAGAAGACCTGGACTGCAATTCTAGTGGCAAGAGAAAGGTAGCCTAGTCTGAGCTGGAAAATATATAGGGACGCTTAAAGTGATAATTACTTACTTTATTTATTTATTATTTGTTTACCGGGGAAATCTGATTTGGAACCAATTTTCAGTGGAAGCCCAGGGAGAAATGCTCCAGATGCATGTCTTTGAAATGTGTGAGGAAACTGGAGCACCAGGAGAAAACCCACATGAATGCAGGGAGGACATGCAGACTCCACACAGAAGGCACTCCAGACGAGAATCGAACCAGAGAATCTCTTGCCTCAGCGCAAGAGGTTCTCTGGTTCGATTAATGCTACAGCTACACCACTGCACCGAAGATTGTTTGGCTTGTTTCTGATATCTTTTCACTTTTGCCTAACTAAAGTATGTTTTTACATTAAGAAGACTGAAATAGCAATTCTAGTGGCAGCAAAAAGGTAGCCTTACTGTCTGAGTTGGGAAACACACAGGCTGGCTTAAAGTGACAATTACTTGTAGCTTGTTGGTACCTTTTCACTTTTGGCTAACCACAGTATGTTTTTACATTAAGAAGAAGTCTGGGACTATAATTGTAGTGGCAATAGAAAGGTAGCCTGGTCTGTCTGAGCAAGGAAACATACAGGGAGGCTTAAAGTGAGATCATTTCATCAACCCGAGAGCTTATTAGGGTTTTAGTATTTTTGGTGCTAATCTGCACATGAGACCAACTTTTGCTCAGCCTTTACATTAAAGAAATTTCAAGATTATCCATCTTGTGGCAGAAGGTGCTTAACTGGTCTCTCTGATTTGGGAAGCACTCTAGAGAGCTCAAAGTATAATCGTTTACTGGCCAGCGGGCACAGGAGTTATTTTTCAGCATTTTTCTTTCTGCAATTAGGGACATTTTTGCAGTGCTGAATACCTTGCAGCTGTGGTATAGTAGCAAACAGTTTGTAAAATTTTACATATAAAATTAGTATTTAGGACTTTAACCTGTAATAGAGAAAGGCTTTGCATGAAACTAAGCTTAAGGTGGCTAGTTAGTGCATCAGACAGCTTTAATACCAGAGCATCGCACCATTTAACATATAGCCTTAATCCTAGACAACACTCAGGTGACCCCAGTAAAACAAAGTCCCCAAACCATAATACAGCTCCTTCCAACATGGATCTGCAATTTCCAAATGTCTCTGTGGCCAGCTTGGTAGATATGGGAATCCAGAAACAGTTTAATAATTGTCTCATGTACTCAGACAACCTTTTAACCCTTAAAGAAACTAACACAGTATGCAAGAAATGTACATACACAAATTCCTTGGAGGCAAAAATCTTGCTTACAAAAAAGGTTGTAAAGAACATGCATACTATATCCTTCACACATACTGTTCAACACACACATAGACCTTCTTATGGTGAGGCACTTAAAAGTAACATTCCCAAACCTCAAAGACCTCCTAAGCCATCAAACGGCAGCACCTAACCTCAGCAATCACTAAAGCACACACCAAAAGCAAACCTAATACCACACATACGCTTACACCCAATGGTCCCTCAAGAACAAAGCCCATAATAAGACAAGCAAACACTTTACCTAGTACTTTTATCATAGAAGATTCTGTTGTATGACACATAAATGCCCCCCTCACCAGGCTGAACGAGAGAAATTAAAGGATAGTTGCCTATCTGCAGTTAGGATCTGCAATATAATATACTCACTCAACTCAATGCACCACAAGTACCAATATAATTCTGTCATAGTCTATGTGGGTGTAAATGACCTGAGATGTGCCTCACAGGACTATATGAAAAGACACTTTATGGATCTCTCTGAATATGTGCCACAGACAGGTATGTGCCGTGCACTGAGCAACATTCTACCTTCACCAAGGATGATGCCACAGTATAAACAGAAAAATGATTGATTTTAATTATTGGCGTAGGTTGTGGTGTCACTCCAGGGGGATCCAGTATCTATTAGCATGGGAGGACATGGTAAACAGACCACATTGCTTTTCTAAAGATGGTCTGCACCTGTCCCCCTTGGGCTTTTGAATATAGGCAGAGCTGTATCCAGCACTAGTTGACCTAGCTTGCTGGGGGGGCCCACTGGCAGGGGAGCTGCCATAACATTTACTTTTTTATTTTAAAAATGACATGTCTTCTTTAAGTATGTTCATCTTTAAGAAACCCCTTTGCATTCTAGCTGTGCATCTGCATACACCTGCTGTTGATTGATTGTTTCTATTCCAGGTCTGCGCATGGAATTTAAACACACAGTTATTCCTGCTGCTTGCTTCTTTTGTCTGTCCGCAGGATAAATTATGAATGGTAAGGTACCTTGGGGATGTGTGTGTGTGTGTGTGTGTGTGTGTGTGTGTGTGTGTGTGTGTGTGTGTGTGTGTGTGTGTGCGTGTGTGTGTGTGAGAAATGTCCTAGTTAGGGATGGCTGGCAGGTTAATTTACTCAGGCTCAAACCCTGTACCTTGGTTATAAAAGGCAAGAACTTGAATCCTCTACATCATCTGACAGACTATGATTTTTAGTGCATTTTTAAGGAATTGTGAGTTTCAATGCATTTTCAAGGAATTGTGAACATCAATGCATTTCAAGGAATTGTGAGCGTCAATGCATTTCAAGGAATTGTGAGCGTCAATGCATTTCAAGGAATTGTGAGCGTCAAGGGAAGAGAAGTTTAGTGCTGCTCACACTAAGTCTGTTTTCAAAGTGCAACTGTTTTGTTTAGCAAATGGTCATTGCTGTCTATGCTATAGCACTTCAAGCATTGTTAGTAGCACAACAGGTAGTATACTTTCTTTTGATGCAGAAGGTTGTGGGTTCTTCTCCCACACATTGTAGATGGATTGCTAATACTGTGTTGTATTTTAAGAATGGGGGTGATGGTGCTACACCCCTGAGTGTGTCCTCCTTTAGATGTGAGATATTTTGTAACTGTGACCTTTTTGTCATTCATTCCCT
Organism: Protopterus annectens; assembly: GCF_019279795.1. NCBI lineage: Eukaryota > Metazoa > Chordata > Ceratodontiformes > Protopteridae > Protopterus > Protopterus annectens. Next base: position 1,145,683,067 of record NC_056745.1, on the reverse strand, counting down.
ATTACAATAATACCAGCTTACCAATTTTTTTAATGTAACATAAGCAATTTATTTTTCAAAGGCAGCAGGTACTGAATTTGTTGATGAAACACTGAAATATAAAGTTGTTTGCAAGTAGCAACCTCTTCATTAGTTAACAGATCTATTTAATGTGCAATTATTCAGATGACACTAATTCTGGCAGAGATTGTGCATATTGACTCATATTCGTGGATTGTAATGACAGAACCTTGAGCAGAGTTTTATGGTGGAAATGTTCTAAAAGGGTCAGTTTTGTCATTATTGGTTGATATGTTTTATAGATTGTTTACTGGAAATATGTTCAATACTACAAATTTAAAACACACTGTAACAAGTGGTGCTGTATTATACAAAGAATATGATTTAATACAATCAGGAAGGTGAATCAAAGAAAACATGCATGTTATGCACGGTCCTAAAAATGTGTGCAAGGGCCCTATAGTTTGAAAACAGCCCAAAGGTAGACTTAATTCACCACTAGCCAGATGCTTTTTTTATTGAATGTGGGTTTCAATACCATTTCAGTGAATGTGAGCTGCAAAAGCAAAGAAGTTTACTGTAAATGCTAAGTCTGTTTTCATTGTGAGACTGTTGTTTTGTTTAGCAAATGTCTATATGTGTTTGTGCTATAAAATTTAAAATATAAGTTTTAAATTAAATCAAGATATTTGTAATGATTGATGAAGTAAAGAAAAAAATAGTATGCATGCTAACAGGTCTGAACAGAGTTTATGGTAGCTGTGGAGAAATAGCTAAGTAATGGGACACTGGAATGGCTGCAGGGAGGTAGGGGTCCTGATCCATTACCCTGCCTATGCCCCCATTTGTCCATGATCCAGCTCTGGATATTGGCTAAAACTTAATCCACCCGTTAAAGGCTTTTTTAGGCAATGTCAAAAATGACAAAACTATCAACATAGCAAAAAAAAAAAAAAAAAAAAAAACTCAAAGCAACCTTCAGGTGTTACTGATCAATGCTAGGAGCCTAAACAGGAAACTCCACACCCTACAAGCTCTCCTCACTCTGGAGAATGTGAACATCTGTTCTTACTAAGACTTGGTTTAAAGACACAGAAAGTACTCCGGCAGTGCAAGGCTACATTGCCTGCTCCACATTTAGGCCAACAGCAGCACAAACAGAGGCTAAAGGTGGAGGTGTCTTGATCTATGTTAGCAGCAAATACAACTCCAGCTTGGTTAAACAGGATGATGCCCAAAAGTTTATTCATGTCCATGTCTCCATAGACAAGGTTCCTTACCATGCCCTGGCCAGCTACAGGTCACCTTCTATGACTGTCAAAGCTCACAACTCTTGTCTAGACCTACCAGAGACATTCACCATCAAACCAAATACCATATTCATAGGAGACTTTAACTACCCTTGTATATACTGGGAAATGTACACTGCCTCTAACTCACAGCCACAGCATTTCTTGAACTGTATCAACATAAACACCCTGGACCAAATAGTACACACTCCAGCCAGAGGATCAAACACACTGGACCTAGTACTCGCCAGTATGGAGGAGCATTGCACATGCCGCATTCTCATTGGTGAGGTTGGACCACACAGCTGTTTTCTTTGAAATAAAAATTAACTTGGAAAACCCAACTAAACCTTTGACAGGAACTATCCTAAAGCAAACTACATCCTCTTAAACGTTAGTTTGTCAAAATTCATAGCTCCTCCATACCCTGAGAACACAGCTACCTATGCAGAATTATTCACAGAAACCCTGTACAGACATGTAAATGGCTATAGTGAGGCTACCTTATCTACCAGAACTACGCCCAAATCTGACACCAAAAACAAACCCCACTGGTGGAATCCTTACCTTAAAAGAGTATATAACAAAAGAAAAAATGCCATTGCCAAAATCAGGAAGAACAACTCTTACAGAGACAAGAGCTGTCTGATTCAATTATACAAGAAACTAAAGGTCTGATAAAGTCTAAGAATGCCAGTTACAAGGTCAGCCTAGGGACAATCAAAAGGCCTTCTTCAGCTATATCAGGAAACATAAAGGAAACACTCAATAGTGTGTCATAAATGGCACACTCTTCACTGACCAGGGTGACATAGTGAATTGACTGACTGATAGATTTAGCTGTACCTTCCCCCAAGTGAAATCCCTTCTAGTATACCCCCCCAAAAAAATATCAAGAAGAAGCAAGTCCTGGTGGTGCTCACTGAGGCCAAAAACACTGCTTCACTGGGCCCTGACAATATCTGTGGTTGCATCCTAAACAGCATAAACATGACCTAGCAGTACCACTTGTGGCACTGTTCAACTATAGCCTCAAAACAGATTATATGGCAGATGAATGGAGGGCCTCAACAGTTATCCCTCTTCGTAAGGGTGAACCATCAACTGACCCCAGGAACTACATACCCATCAGGCTGACAAGTCTAATATGCAATGTCATGGATCAAATTATCATGGAAATGATCAAGGACATTGGCAACCTGCAGACACTGGACCCATTCCAGTTTGGCTTTGTTAAGTGAATGCTTTGCCTACTCAACCTGGTAGATTTCTTTGAGAGGGACACCAAGGCTATGGATAAGTGGAAAATGGTACATACTGCTTAACGTGAACTGGCCAAGGCATTTGATTCAACACCGCACTCAGGTATTATTGACAAACTCTTAGAACTAAGCATGAATCCCTACACAGATCATAGGATCATAAGAGGTTACTAGGCTAACAGTCCCAGGGCCCTTACAAGCCTAGCCAAATTCAACCCTTGTTCTCAATGGTGTCTGGTTCAAATAGACACTAAAGTCAGCACCTATTGCCCCTGTCCAAGAGGGACACAGGTGGAACCCCTGGGGTGAAGTAATGGTTATCCTTTCAATTATCCAAATTATGTTTAAATATAGGCAACGAGGAGCTTTGTTTAACATGAATTAAACTAACTGACTGGATTGCTGGCAGGCTCACAGACAAGATCCGAGAAGTCAGAATCAGTCAGACCACCTCCACCAGGAGTCCGATCAACAGAGGAGTACCACAAGGTTCCAAGTTGGGCCTGCTCCTGTTGGGCATCTACATCTCAGAAGTCAAAGCTAACGTCAAAGGCTCACCAAGTTTGCAGATGACCATAAATTGGGAGCTATCATAGATTACACCCATGATACTGGCATCCTACAAGAGGGTCTAATGCAAACAAATGACTTGTGCCAAAACCACAGATTAAAACACATCATGAAGAAGTGCTTATGGTGTCCTTTGGGAAATCATCCACCCATGCTAATTACTCCATCAGTGAAACACCCTTAAAAGTTGACCCAGCAGTTAGAGGTCTGGGAACATATGTAGACAGTAATTTGGCCTTCAACCAATACATAGTCAAGAGAGTAAGAAAATTATTCTATGTCACCCAACTCGTAAGTAAGGGTATGGTATCCAGGTCCAGGAAAGCTATAGTGTCACTCTACTCAGCCATTATCAGACCTATCATTGAATACAATGTCACCTTTGGCATGTACCTAACCAGGCACTTGCAAGAGTTGGAATACTCTAACATTTTCATCATGAGGAGAATACAGGTTATGAATACCATGTTTTACACAGATTACCTTAAGGCCCTGTCTCTGTACTCAGTCTCCTACAGGTTACTGAGAGGCAAACTATGCCTGGCATATAAGGCATCCTCAGATCTAGTTCTGATGGCTCTCTTGCACATCCGCAAAACAGACAGCACAAGAAACACTAGATCCAATGACTTGAACTTTGTCTGCAACATAAATGGAACATGGTAGAGAGACCGATATGTGTCTCAAAGGATCCCCACATTATGGAATAAGCTCCCCATCCACATAAAGTAGAGTTCATCCCTGACACTATTCAAACAAAACTTTGACCATTGGTTGGGATATCCCAAATTCAACCCTATTCCCCATGTTGCTGATGAAAAGAGGTTGACAGTAAGTAAATTAATTCTCAACTAACATAGCCCCCCCATACAACCATTAGCTACTTCCTTACTAACATACCCCCACCATATATGCTTCCAAGGTACTCAGGGATAAAACTGGGTTGGGTTGCATGGCTAGGTTTATTAAGACCCTGTTGGTAATTAGCCTAGTATAAACCCATGAACCTTTGGGGGAAAAAAGAAAAACACTGTTTGCCCCTATCCCTTCATGCCATTCAACTAACTACCACTCTTGTCTACAAACTCCTACACTGGAATTGTTGGCCATCTATTCATAATAAAGTAATTTCTAAAATTTACTTGCAGTCACTTTGTTCTTGTTCCTCAGCCTCCATTGCACTGCCATCACCATGACCTCCCACCCCTGCAGGCTTCCATTTCATGCCTTCTCTGATATCAGTCCTATAATCTGGGCTATTCTGTTCTTGTTACTGTATATGAAATTACTTCCCTTAAATGTTTTATATCTAGATCTAGTCCCATCTTTCTGCAGGTTCATCATATAGCTGATAGTCAGCCTTCTGCATGATCAAAAACAGCTAAAACTAGATTCCCTTGAAGTTATATGTTTACTTGCATCTAGCCTGACTTTAGTGAAAGAATGTCTGAGATTACTTTGAGGCAGGGGTTTCAAACTCATGTCGTATAAAAGTTGCAGGAGATTGCTTCCACTTATTATACTGCTTGATGAAATTGCACTAAATGTCTCTGGAGTATCACAAAAACAAAAGACTTAATTTAAGCACTACAACATACAGAACCCCCAGGCAACACCCCAATAATGTATTGCAAACATAACAGTGGCTGTTAACTAGCACTCATGCGAGTGATGATGATATTCACAACTATGGTGCAAGTTACACAAGTTCAAAACAAAGATCTGGATACTGGAAGAGTGGGAAGGGGTGGGTGTCAGAATTAAAATGTAGAATGTAAACTGCCAAATCCAGGGTAAGGGTGTGGGATAATATAATTAGAATGCTGATCCTTATGGATCCTGAGGTGATTACAGCTAGTGATCTGTCAATGACTTTTGAACACTGGGAGTCACCATGGGGTATATGTGTCAGGCCATTCTTATGTGTGCTGCAAATATTGTTGACATTACTGCTCTGAGGTGTAACTGAGATAAGGTAGCTGGTGGCTGTCTAATCGTCACGACACCTAGTAAGTGGTAAGACTTTCTGTATCTTATATAGTTATAGAAACAATGGTGGCATACCTGTGAGTTGAGCATTTTTAAGCAGGTATCAGGAACAGAAAATAAAACCTCAAACAAATAAATACCATACAATGAGAGACTGTCGTACCTTTCAGCTGTCCATAATTTCTTAGAATATCCTCATTTTTGCCTCATATTTTTGCCGTTACTCATATTTTTTTTGATTTTCACTGAGGATTTCTCTCAGTCAGTAATGACAGTCAGTAGAGTTTCAAACTTTGTATTGGTCAAACAATTCCTGCCGATGCAAGAAATGTTCTATTAACTTTTTAAGTTAATTAGAGTAATATTTTAAAAATGCACATGATTTTGTTACTTTGTCCCTCCCATTATGTTTCGCTTTGTCCACAACTATTAACGAAAGAAGTTGAGAGGTATGAAGACTATGAATCTTCATTAGTGCTTAACCTTACAGTCCTCTTGATATATTTTTGGGCAAATGGGAAGGGCAACTTGTAAAACTGATATGAACACTGCACTTTGTTTGACGTTTGCTCATGTCCTTTGTCTATTCCCTAATATCTCTCTCTCTCTCGTGTGTGCGTGTGTGTGTGTGTGTGTGTGTGTGTGTGTGTGTGTGTGTGTGTGTGTGTGTGTATATATATATATATATATATATATATATATATATATATATATATATCTCCATTAACCTTTCCCATACCTCCCCATGTTGGTATCATGCCATGTTGCTCCTCTGTAATTAGTGAGGTGAAGAAACAATTTACTACATCTGATTGATCTCTAACATTCTTAATTTGCTCACTTTTCAGTATATATCACAGGAAGATTAAAAAGGTTTGCTGCAGTCATGACAAATTATGAAATGTTAGTGGGTTGCAGTTGTGGTTGACTAAGATAAGGCAGCAGTCCTACTTCTGCATTGTGTTGTGTAACTGTTGTGCACGATTTGATAGTCTGCATGATTAACACCCAACAAGATACTTTTATAATCTATTGTACTTCAACATTTTAGACATGTAATGAACCATAGCCATGAAATGACCTGACTGTTGTTGTATAAACAAATATCTTATAATCACATTATACTGCACTGTTTTGCGTAACAGATGTAATGAAATTAATCCCCTTGGTCTTGTCTGTAAAAGGAACACTGACTTCCCAGTTAAGAAAAGTTCATTCAATAAATAAACTAGCACCCCCCCCCCCCCACACACACACACACACACATGCATTCAAACAAACAAAAAACATACATGCACTCTTCATTCTCCTTTTTTCATTTCTTACTTATTCAAACCCATTTTCTAGCAGATCAACATTTTTTGGATTTGGATTTCTATACTTTCATCTCCCAATATTTAGCATTCACCTTCCTTACTTCTACAGCCAGCATTAGGCTCCTAGGATACCAGTGACTAGGGGTGGTTCCATTATCATTCATAACTGTGTGGGGGCCCTGCAAAATATGAATTTAGTTCAGGGAAAAGGAAGGGAAAAAAGATTATTCATTCTCTAAGTACTTTGTCTAACTGTGATTAGGGTAAAGCCAGTAATCAGTGAATAGGTTCATTCTCCAGTTGTTCATTTTATCCTAAATAGAGTTGTGATATGATCCTGTCAGGATAAAGCTGATACTCAATGAATGAATGTGAGATAAGCGCTGAACCTCAGTATCATAGGTAAGTGGACGAGATTGGCAGCACAGCATGACCAACTTCAGTGCTGATCTTGGATATTAAGAGGGAGAGATACCGCTGATCTTCAGGGACAGTTTTCTCTTTCAGGCAGTTTCATAACTACCGGCAGGACATCATATACCATACTTTTCAACGTTTTTGCTCAAGATTTCTGGACAGAGCAAAAACAAGAAGGACAAAGGTTCAAAATCAGGAATATTTTGTATATTACTCTAATTCACTTAAAAATAATAAAACAGTCAGTTTTCATTTTTCCTCAACATATCGGTTTGGATCCAATACTTAGATTCAGCTCAGCTGTTATTCTAGCCCATGGCCACCAACAAACTCTCAAGCTCCTTCCCTAGCCATAATGCATCACCCCTAACATCCCTCAGATCTGGTTTGCCACTTTTAGAGTTCAGACATGGTCACCTTCAGCTCTTGAGTTTTCTGTGAAAGATAAGTTATTTCTTCTTATGTTTTCTTTCTAAATGTAACAAATTACTATTTCTTCAGTTGTAATCTGAAGTCAACTTTATCGACATTTCTCCTTTACTTCTAGGAAAAATTTCCTTCCCTTTACCTTTTGAACTGTTTTATAACTATTAATGCAGAAAATCTGAAATAGAGTAAAATCCCAAAGTTTTTTTGTCTTTTATCAGCTGTTTTTATGCACTATTGTGACAGTTTATTTTACAGCTTTATCTTTTTTTATTTTGGTGTCAATGTTTTATTACTATAGATATTTGTTTTATATACATTTGTTATAGTTCTTTAGATTCCATTGCTACAAGCTTGGTTATGTTGTTTAGGACTGCAGTTTGTATCATAAGATGTTAAGTTGTCTATCTCGCCTTCATTCTTGCTGGATGGGTTCGGAGCCGACCTCGGCTCCGACTCGGCCACTCTAAAAAGCTCGAGAGTTGGTTCCACCGGCTCGAGGCTCCCCTTATATCCCACAATGCTAGGCGAGAGTTACCTCAGATCTCGTTTGCCGCTACAGCTTCGAGGTTGGTTGCTTCTACCGGTTCCTGGTGAGTGTTAACTTTTTCTTCTAAAAGTTACTCTTTTAACCCTTTTTTCAGTTAATTTTCTTCTTAGTTAGTGTAGATTAAAAAACTTTATCCCCGACCCTAAATTTTCCCGTTTTCTTTACCAAAGAACCTTTGGTTCTTCCCTTGGGCCTTTAGGCCTTCCCTTCCCTAGTGGAGTGTTTGTGTTTCTTGTAGTTACTTTAATTTTATTGTACTTTAAATTTTAGTATCACTACTAAATTTATTATTTTTTTTTTCTGGCAGGGTATAACTTGTGTGTTTGGTGTGTGTTTGTGTACACCTGTCAGTTAGGGAAATGTCTAAAGAAGCAAAGGTCTCCGGATTCAAGAAGTGTGATGCGTGCTGTCAGAAAATGTCTCTGACAGACGCTCACACTTCTTGTGTCTATTGTCTGGGGCCTTTGCACCTGCAGGACTCCTGTGCTGTGTGCCATGGCTTCAGCCCCAGGGTCCTGCAGGAAAGAAAAAACAAGTTGATTCTGAGAGGCTTATTGAAGCCAGAGGATTCCCTGTCAGTTTCAACAGGGAAGCCCTCTAAGGCATCGAGGTCTTCGGCTCCGGCTTCTGAGCCGAGACCTCAGGTTGCTCAACCTTTGCCTTTATCGGCTCCGGCTGGAGCCGATAAGTCTCAGTCCACAGTTTCTGTGGCTCCCTCGGCTCCGGCCGGAGCCGAGGTTATTGAGGTACCCGTGTCGGCTCCGACCAGACCTTCGGAGCCGACAACTAGAAAGAGGTCTAGGTCACCATCTCTTGGCTCCGTTCATTCGGCTCCAGGATCTCCCCTGCTGTCTGAACGGAGCCAAAGGTCTCATTCCTCTAGGTCATCGAGGCTGTCCGATCATGACCTTCAGAGGGTAGTGAGTCGACTGCTTAAGTCCGAGGCACTAGCCCAGATGCTTCAGAGCCCGACTCATCAGTCGGTGCCTGCCCCGGTCCATCAACTCTTTCCTCCTTCGACTCTTTTGAGTTCGGAGCCGGGTCGGGCCGAGACTGTGATTACCGAGCCGAGACAATTGTCTTCGCTCCGTCCGGCTCCGTTTTCTTCTTTGGAGGAATCTCGGCGGACTTCCTTGTCGGCTCCGAGGGGTGAGTGGCATCGGACCCTTGTCCGACCCCTCTCCCTCTCGGGCTTGGCTGGTGAGTTCGGCTCCGACATCGACCTCGGAGCCATCACTGTCGGTGCCGAGGGGTTCTTAGCTCCTCGGAGCGGTGACCTCTGGTTCTGTCTGACAGGGGTGCATTCGAGGTCATGCAGAGTGTGTTAGAGCCTGGCTCTACTCCACAGTCGGCTCCGTCGCCCCTCCCTCTATGCTGCCTCAGGGTAAGTCGACTCACTCCCTCATCCCGGACCGCAGAGAGCCAGCTCCTCAGGAACCCCTGTGGGATTTCATCCTCTTCCGAGGCCTCTCCTGATTTGGCAGAAGAGCCCCTCGGAAGAGGAAGTGCAAGAGGAAACACATTGACTCACCTGAGTCTATCACGCCAGACACAGATCTGGATGATTCTGAGGGTTCCCCCCGTTCCCCTTCTGAAGATGTCTCATTTGCAGACATTCTGGAGATCCTGAAACAGAGGGGAAATTGGCCAGCCCTCAACCCTTCAGAGGACGAATCTGTGTATCTTGAGGCGTTTGGCTCTCGTCCTTCCACCTCCTGGGTGTCCCCCTTGACCCCTTCATGCAGGTGGTTGCTAAGAAGGCATGGACGGCTCCTGATTCAGTGGACCCCACTCCCAGGAGACCCTCTAAATTCATCACAGCTCCATCAGACAAGCAATTTTTATCGAAAGGAGTTTCTGTGGATGCTATGGTGGTAGCTGCTGCCACAAAGAAGGAACTGGCTGATCCTTCAGTGCCTGTCCATCCACCTAACAAGGAATCTAGGTCCATGGATAGGTAATGGAAGCGGATGTTCTCCTCAGCGACATTTACCATGCGTTAAGCTGAATTACCTGTGCCATTTCACTCGTCTTCAAAGGGACTTGATCAAGGAAGCGAGTGAAATGTTAAAGGATCCTACAGCTGCGGGTTTCCAAGAAAAAATGAACACGCAGCTGGCTACTCTTAATTCCATATCCAACTCCTCCATGCGCCTCCTCTCTTATGCAGCCGATGGAGCGAGCAGAGCCGCAGGGACAGGTGTAGCCTTACGTAGGCACGCCTGGATGCGGCTATGCAATTTTGCGGACCCTTTCAAGACGTCTTTCACGAACTCCCCTTTTGATGGATCATCCCTCTTTGGTCCTCAAGTGAAAGAAACTCTGACTAGGTGCGAGACTGATGGCAAGACCCTTTCTGCTGTCGGAGTCCGTTTTTCGACTCCTTCTAGGCCTTACCCCAAAGGCCAGAAGGGTGGGAAGATGTGGTTCCGTAAACAATCTCAAGGGACTTCGCCGGACGACAGAGTCGTTTTCCTACCAAAGGCAGAGGTGGGAATAACAATGGTAGACGTCGCCCTAGGGGCAGGGGGGGTCCGCAGAACCAGGGCAATCGGGAAGCCTTTCCTGACAAGCCGTTTCAGCATCCCTGAGGTGTTGCCCGACTGCCCATCTTCGGAGGCAGTCGGGGGAAGATTGTCACTGTACCCAGAAGCCTGGCTATCCCTGACTCAAGACAAATGGGTACAGTCCATCATTTGCGAAGGCTATTCTATCCCCTTTCTTCGTTTTCCAAATCAGTCAAAAAAATCCCTTCCAGATGTTCCACCCGCTCAAAGGGATATAGCAGCTTTGGAAATTTCAAAGCTGCTTGCAAAAAGAGCAATTCAGTCAGTGCCAGCAGACCAGCAAAGATCCGGAATCTACTCAAGGTTCTTTTTAGTTCCAAAGAAAACAGGGGACTGGAGACCGATTTTGGATCTCAGTGTCTTGAACAAATCAGTCAAGAAAACAAGGTTTCAGATGGTCACGCTGCAATCCATTCTTCCCCTTTTGGGCAAAGGAAACTGGATGTGCTCTATAGACCTTCGGGATGCGTACTATCACATAAAAATGAACAGACGCTCCAGAAGATTCCTCCGCTTCAGGCTGGGAACCAGTCATTTTCAGTTCAGGGCCCTGCCCTTTGGTCTCACCACTGCCCCCCAGGTGTTTACCAAATGCATGGCAGTGGTAGCTTCTCACCTGAGACGACAAGGATTCCAGGTGTTTCCATATTTGGACGACTGGCTTCTCACAGCTCCCACCAAGCATCTCCTTCTGATGGCCAGAGATTATACTTTTCGCGTTTGTCAAAAACTGGGTATTTCAATAAATTGCGAAAAGTCTGTTTTGTCGCCTTGTCGTACTATTACCTACATAGGCGCAAATCTAGATACTATAAACATGTCTGCAAGGCTAACGAACCAAAGGATTTCAGACATTCACAAATTGGTGTCACTTCTTCTCAACAACAACAGAGTCAAAGCCAGGTTAGTTCTAAAGGTGTTGGGAATTATGGCAGCGGCCATACCCCTCCTTCCATTGGCCAGATACCACATGCGGATCCTTCAGTGGATGCTTTTTACTCAATGGTCATACCAGGAACTTCCAATGTCTCACACCATTATGATCACGCAAGCGTGCAAAAAGCATCTCATGTGGTGGATGTCTTCCCCCCAGCTCCTGTCGGGAAGACCATTTGTTCCACCTCCTCCGGTTGCTACTCTGACAACGGATGCCTCCCTGATCGGGTGGGGGGGCATTATCAGGGCAGGACAGTCCAGGGCACATGGCAACCAAACGAATGCCACTTGCACATAAATGTTCTGGAGATGAGAGCAGTGCTTTTAGCGTTGCAAGCCCTTCAAGACTCTCTTCCCTTGGGAACGATTGCAATCCAGACAGACAATATGTCTGTAGTGTGGTACATCAACAAACAAGGCGGAACCAGATCATACCCCCTGTGTCGAGAAGCACTCAGACTATGGCAATGGGCGATTTCTTCTCAGCGTTTTCTGATAGCAACGCACATCCCCGGGAAGTACAATCACATTGCGGACAAGTTGAGCAGAGCTATACTCATGCCTCACGAGTGGTCTCTGAAAGACTCTGTAGTGAGAGAAATTTTTCTCAAGTGGGGTCAGCCTTGCTGCGATCTTTTTGCTACTCCCCAAAACAGCAAGTGCAGAGAATATTTCACTCTATTCCCTTTACCAGGCCAACCCAGCAGGGACGCTCTAGTCCAAGTTTGGCCCCAGGGACTTCTGTATGCATTTCCTCCTTTCCCACTGATCTCTCAAGTAATACAGAAAGCTATCGCTCAGAAGGCCTCATTGATCCTCATTGCTCCTTACTGGCCTCGACAAGTGTGGTTCCCCTTTCTACATCGATTTCTTTTGGAGCGACCGTGGAATCTGGACCTAATTCCAGATCTTTTGATCCACCAGTCGGGTCAGTTTCATCGCTCCCTCCCCTCTCTGAACCTCACTGCTTGGTTCCTCCAGTTCCAACCGTAGCCAGGCTTCCTCAATTATCTCACTCTGTTAGAGATATATTGATAGCTTCCCATAAATCTTCCACTCGAAAGATTTATTTGAGTAAGTGGAAACGCTTCTCATATTGGGCACAAGGAAAGGACATAGATCCTTTCACTGCTTCCATTCAACTAGTCCTTGATTTTCTAGCTGAACTCTTCCACGCAGGTTCATCTCCCTCTACACTTAAAGTTCAATTGGCAGCTATTTCTAATTTTCATGTGGGTATTTCTGAATCTGCCCTAATGTCCCACAAGCTCTGCAAAGCCTTTTTGAAAGGAGTTTTTCTTCTCAGACCTCCTATAAGAAATCCTCCTTCTCCTTGGGACCTAAATTTAGTTCTTGCTTCTTTGATTCTTCCCCCTTTCGAACCTGCAGTCTCTTGTTCTTTAAAATTATTATCATGGAAAACTCTTTTTCTGGTAGCTATTACATCAGCTAGAAGAGTTTCAGAGCTTCAAGCACTCAGCTGTCGTCCTCCTTATCTTTTGTTTCATAAGGACAGAGTATCCTTACGAACTAACCCGTCCTTTTTGCCTAAGGTGGTTTCAACATCAAATCTAAACCAAAGCATTGACCTCCCTGTCTTTTTCCCAGAGTATTCTAATAGGTCTGAACAAAAATTACACTGCCTGGATGTTCATCGTCAATTAAGGTACTACTTGGATAGGACAAAACAATTCAGAAAATCTGATCAACTGTTTGTCTCCTATGCGGAAAGCAGAAAGGGACTTTCAGTTTCAAAGGTATCGTTATCCAGATGGCTAACATCTTTGATTTCCCTGGTATATGAAATTAGACAGCAAAAATTGCCTAATAAACCTAAAGCCCATTCCACCAGAGCTTTGGCTACTTCTTTAGCCTTCCAAGACAGACTGCCTATTGACACCATTTGTGCAGCGGCTACTTGGGCTACTCCTCACACTTTTATTTCTCATTACAAGTTGGATTTAGCTTCTAGGCATAGAGCTAACTTTGGTTCCACTGTTCTCAGGAGTCTGTTCCGTTAGGCCACCCGGGACAAGGTGCTAGGGGCGGTCCCATCCAGCAAGAATGAAGGCGAGATAGACAACTTAACATATAGAAGTTATGTTCTTACCATAACGTTCCATGTTAGTTGTCTTCTTCTCGCCTTCTTCTTCGTCCCACCCTCCTTCCCCCTGGCCTGGACAGACCTAGAGGAGTTGTGATCGTGACCTCTCTTTCTACCACCTCTTTCTTAGTCATATGCTATTATGCATATTTCTTGGTTCAGGATGTAGGTCACCCTTCTTTCTTCCTGTTGTTAGAGGTGGATTCTGTTTTACAGTTATACTGTTACTGTTATAAGCTGGGGTTAGCTTACAAACGAGATCTGAGGTAACTCTCGCCTAGCATTGTGGGATATAAGGGGAGCCTCGAGCCGGTGGAACCAACTCTCGAGCTTTTTAGAGTGGCCGAGTCGGAGCCGAGGTCGGCTCCGAACACATCCAGCAAGAAGAAGGCGAGAAGAAGACAACTAACATGGAACGTTATGGTAAGAACATAACTTCTATTTTCTGTGGACAGGAAAGAATAAACTGATGTTAAAGGCTTTGCTACCATCTTCTTTTTTCCCGAAGCCATTGCTGGGGGCTCAAACCCCCATACAAAATATAAAGACCTGTGAAAATGTCTAGTTTCTTGTCTTCTCTAGTCCCTGCTTCTTCAAAACTGAAAAGAAAGAACAAAAACTGCATCCGAAGCTATAGCCAACCCAACCATCATTGGATCCGTCCACACAGTTCTTCAGAACTTGAACAAAAGAAGAAATGAATTAATATTGAATGGTTTTCTGATAACTACCTTTTTCACAGAATATTGCTGGAGCTTGATACTCAAGGACCCTTTGAACAGTCCCGTTATTCACATTCTTTGGCTTCATCATCATTATAAACCAAAAAAAATGAAAGAGTTCTCTAAGATCTCCTCCAAATCTTTAATCCTCCTCAGATCTGACAGGTTCGCCTCCCTAAGTCTTTTCAGCTCTGACAGACGTAATTTTTATCTTCAGACAATAATTATGAATTCAAAGTTCCCTAGGGGTCTTTTTGGATCCTAAGTTCTCCTCAGATCTGACAGGTCTGCTGTTACTTATGCATTAGATCCTAGCCTTCAGATTCGACAGACATATGTCTTATTACAGAGACGTGGAATGATTTTGGAACCACGTTTTCAGGATCAAAAGCATTTTCAGCCTCCTTTGGATCCTAAGCTTTCGGATCTGACAGACAGACATTTGATTCCAGAGAAACTAGAAAGTTTTTCAAATCTAAAAACCCTGGGGTCCTGTTTGGATCCTAATTTCTCTTTGGATCCGACAGATTTTGGTTGTTACTTCTACATCGGATCCTAAGTCTTGGATATAACAGACACAAGTCTTATTCCAGAGAATTTGAAAGATTTCAGATCCAAGCTCTTCCATTCAGCATGTATATGCAAGGCAGAGCATCTGCTTCTGTCATTCATTCTATAGACAACATATGAAATAGAATAATATACATTTTCTTATTCTTTGATGTTTGTAGCATATATGTACATTTTACAGAACATGTATTTTACATTCTTTTTATTCTTTACACATATTGTTTAGGAATGTTTTGATAGAAAATTACTGATTAATATATGATGTTAAGTTGTCAATCTTGCCTTCATTCTTGCTAGATGGGTTCGGAGCCGATCCTCGGCTCCGACTCGGCCACTCCAAAAGCTTGAGAGCTAGTTTCACCGGCTCGAGGCTCCCCTATATCCCACAATGCTAGGCGGTAACTTCCTCTGATCTCGTTTGCCGCTACGCGATCGAGGTGCTTTTTTCAACTGGCTCAGGTTAGTTTAAAATTTTTGACAGTTTAGTCAGTCAGAAATCTCCTTTAAGTTAGCTCCCTTTCATAACTTTATATAGTTAAATACTTTTATCCCTTTTAGTTAATTTTTCATTAGCCTTCCTATCCTAAATTATCTAACCCTTCCCTTGGGCCTTAGGCCCACTCCTCCCTCCCTTGGTAGTTGTAGTGTCTGTGTTTTTTGTAGGGAAATTTTTAGTTTAAACTTTGTAGTTATAATTTAAAGTTTATTATTTTTAAAGTGTAATCGGTGTGTGTGTGTGTTTGTGATTACACTTTGTTATTCTTTTTGGACATGTCCAAAGAATCAAAGGTCTCAGGCTTCAAGAAGTGTGACTCGTGCTGTCAGAAGATGTCTCTGACAGACGGTCACACTTCTTGTGTTTACTGCCTGGGACCTTTGCACCTGCAGGACTCATGTGCTGTTTGCCATGGCTTCAGCCCTAGAGTACTGCAGGAGCGAAAAAATAAATTAATTCTCAGAGGCTTATTAAAGCCTGAGGGTCCCTCCACTCACTCATCGGGGAGACCCTCTAAGTCCTCCAGACCTTCGGCTCCAGCCTCTGAGCCGACTTCTGGGGGCTCTAAGTCCATTCGAACATCGGCTCCGGCCGGAGCCGATGAATCTCGAATGCATGTACCTACGCTGTCCTTGGCTCCGGCCGGAGCCGAGGAAGACATAACTGAGTCGGCTCCAATAAAGTTGTCGGAGCCGACAACTAAGAAGAGGTCCCGCTCCCCATCTATCGGCTCCGTTCATTCGGCTCCAGCATCACCTTTGCTGTCTGAACGGAGCCATAGATCCCACTCTTCTAGGTCTTCCAGGTTATCGGACCACGACCTTCAGAGAGTAGTGAGTCGACTTCTTAAGTCCGAGGCATTAGCCCAAATGCTTCAAAGTCCGACTCAACAGTCGAAGACTATCCCCACCACTCAAAATATTCCTCCTCTGACTCTTTTGAGTCCGGAGCCGGGGCGGTTCGGACCCGAGACTGTGGTGGCGTCGGAACCGATACCCTTGTCTTCGGTTCCGTCGTCGGCTCCGATTTCTTCCTTGGAAGAATCTCAGCGCCGGACTTCCCTCGTCGGCTCCGAGGGGGCGAGTGGCATCGGACCCTTGTCCGACCCCGCTCTCCCTCTCGGTGCTACGGCGCTGGTGAGTTCGGCTCCGACATCGGCCTCGGAGCCATCACTGTCGGTGCCGGGGGAGGTTTTCAGTTTTTCGGAATGGAGACCTTCGGCTCTGCCTGACAGGGGTACCTTTGAGGTCATGAGGAGCGTGTTAGAACCTGGTTCTAATCCACAGTCGGCTCCTTCTGCCCTTCCCTCCATGGTGCCTCCGGTGATTTCTACTCACTCTCTTGTCCCCGACCGTAGAGAGCCAGCTCCTCAAGTTTCCCCTGTGGGGATCTCCTCCTCTTCCGAGGCCTCTCCTGACCCTGTAGGAGAGCCCCCTAGGAAGAGGCAGTGTAAGAGGAAGCACATTGACTCCCCTGAGTCTGTCACCTCTGACACTGATTTAGAGGATTCTGAAGGTTCCCCTCATTCCCCCTCTGAAGATGTCTCCTTTGCAGACATCCTTGAAATCTTAAAACAGAGGGGAAATTGGCCAGCCCTCAACCCTTCAGAGGATGAATCAGTGTACCTTGAGGCGTTTGGCTCTCGCTCTTCCACCTCCTGGGTGTCCGCTCCCTTTGAACCCCTTATGCAATTGGTGGCAAAGAAGGCTTGGGCGGCTCCTGACTCAGTGGAACCCACCCCCAGGAGACCATCTAAGTTCATCACGGCCCCCAAAGACAAAGAATTTCTGACCAAGGGCGTCTCTGTTGATGCTATGGTGGTAGCTGCAGCTACCAAGAAGGAGCTAGATGATCCTTCGGTACCTGTTCATCCTCCTAACAAGGAGTCTAGGTCGATGGACAGGTATGGGAAGCGGATGTTCTCGTCAGAGACCTTTACAGTGAAATCGCTGAATTACCTGTGCCATTTTACTCGACTTCAGAGGGATTTACTCAAGGAAGCGAGTGAAATGCTGAAGGACCCAACAGCTGCGGGTTTTCAGGATAGGATAAACTCATAGCTGGCTACCCTTAATTCTATCACCAACTCCTCCATGCGCCTCCTTTCATATGCGGCTGATGGAGCAAGTAGAGCAGCAGGTACAGGTGTAGCCTTGGTAGGCACGCCTGGATGCGGCTTTATAACTTTGCGGACCCCTTTAAGGCGTCTTTCACTAATTTCCCCTTTGATGGATCATCCCTCTTTGGTCCACAAGTGAAGGAAACCTTGACTAGGTGCGAGACTGATGGCAAAACTCTTTCTGCCGTCGGAGTCCGTTTTTCTACTCCTTCTAGACCTTACCCCAAAGGTCAGAAGGGGGGAAAGATGTGGTTCCGGAAACAATCTCAAGGAGACTTGCCTGATGCACAGAGTCAATTCCCCTCTAGAGGCAGAGGGGGGAACAACAATGGTAGACGCCGCCCCAGAGGCAGAGGGGGCCCGCAGAATCAGGGCAGTCGAGAATCTTTTTCCGACAAGCCCTTTCAGCATCCCTGAGGTGTTGCCCAACTGTCCACCTTCGGAGGCAGTCGGGGAAAGGTTGTCACTGTACCCAAAAGCCTGGCTATCCCTAACTCAAGACAAGAGGGTACAGTCTATCATTTCCGAAGGCTACAGAATTCCCTTTCTTTTCATTCCGAAGCTGTACAATAAATCCCTTCCAGATGTTCCACCCAGTCAAAGGGAACAAGCGGCATTAGAAATTTCAAAGCTGCTCGCAAAAAGAGCCATTCAACCAGTGCCAGCAGACCAGGTAGGATCCGGAACCTACTCCAAATTCTTTTTGGTTCCAAAGAAAACAGGGGACTGGAGACCCATTTTGGATCTCAGCAACTTGAACAAGTTTGTCAAGAAAACAAAGTTCCGGATGGTCACGCTGCAGTCCATTCTTCCCCTCTTGGAACGGGACAGCTGGATGTGCACTATAGATCTCCAGGATGCGTACTATCACATCAAAATGAATCGACGCTCCAGGAAATTTCTTCGCTTCAGGCTGGGAACCAATCATTTTCAATTCAGAGCCCTGCCCTTTGGTCTCACTACAGCCCCCCGAGTGTTCACCAAATGCATGGCAGTGGTAGCTTCTCATCTGAGACATCAAGGATTCCAGGTGTTTCCTTATTTAGATGACTGGCTCCTTACAGCCCCCACCAGGCATCTCTTACTCCTCGCCAGAGACTACACTTTTCGCACATGTCAGGCACTAGGCATCTCAATAAACTACGAAAAGTCTATCTTGTCGCCTTGTCGTGTTATTACTTTCATAGGCGCAAATCTAGACACAGTCAAGATGTCAGCCAAACTCACAGAGCAGAGGATAGCAGACATTCACAAACAGGTCTTTCTTCTTTTACAGAACAACAAAGTCAAGGCCAGACAGGTCCTGAAAGTCTTGGGAATTATGGCTGCGGCCATCTCTCTCCTACCATTAGCCCGCTTCCACATGAGGATTTTACAATGGATGCTCTTCACACAATGGTCTTATCAAAGCCTTCCAATGTCCCATCCTATTCGGATAACTCAATCGTGCAAGAGTCATCTCTCTTGGTGGATCTCATCCCCTCGACTCCTCCTAGGGAGACCTTTTGTCCCTCCTCCTCCGGTTGCTACAGTGACAATGGATGCCTCCCTGATCGGGTGGAGGGGGCATTTCCAGGGCAGGACAGTCCAGGGCATGTGGCAACCATTCGAGTGCCACTTGCGCATAAACGTTCTAGAGATGAGAGCAGTGCTTCTAGCGTTGCAAGCCCTACAAGACTCTCTTCCCATAGGAACTATAGCAATCCAAACAGACAACATGTCTGTAGTGTGGTACATCAACAAACAAGGTGGAACCAGGTCTTACCCCCTATGTCGAGAGGCACTCAGACTATGGCAATGGGCGATCTCCTCTCAGCGATTTCTGTTAGCAATGCACATTCCCGGGAAATCCAATGTGATTGCGGACAAATTGAGCAGAGCTATTCTCATGCCTCACGAGTGGTCTCTGAACAACTCAGTGTTGGAGAAAGTTTTTCAAAAGTGGGGCAGGCCTTGCTGCGACCTTTTCGCTACTCCCCAAAACAGCAAGTGCGACGATTTTTTCACCCTCTTTCCCCAACCAGGCCATCCCAGCAGAGACGCTCTAGTGCACGTTTGGCCCCGGGGACTTCTCTATGCCTTCCCCCCCTTCCCACTGATATCCCAGCTGATACAGAAAGCCATCGCTCAGGAAGCTTCTATGATCCTCATTGCCCCTTACTGGCCTCGACAAATTTGGTTCCCCTTTCTCCACCGTTATCTGTTGGAACAACCTTGGCATCTGGGCCCAGTTCTAGACCTTTTGACCCATCAGTCGGGTCAGTTGCACCACTCCCTTCCCTCTCTGAACCTCACAGCTTGGTTCCTCCAATTCCGACCTTAGCCAGGCTTCCGTTGATATCTCACTCAGTTAGAGATATCTTGATTGCCTGTCATAAATCTTCCATTCGGAAGATTTATCATAGCAAGTGGAAACATTTCTCCTTTTGGGCGCAGTCAAAGAACATAGATCCTTTCACTGCTTCTATTCAATCAGTTCTAGACTTTCTAGCCGAACTTTTCCATGCAGGTTCATCCCCTTCTACCATTAGAGTTCAATTGGCTGCAATTTCGAACTTTCATGTTGGAGTCTCAGAGTCCTCTATCATGTCTCACAAACTCTGCAAGGCCTTTTTAAAGGGAGTCTTTCTACTCAAACCACCCATCAAAGATCCTCCTCCCCAATGGGATCTCAACTTTGTTCTGGCATCATTAATTCTTTCCCCCTTTGAACCTGCGGCTTCATGTTCTATAAAATTACTTTCCTGGAAGACACACTTTTTAGTAGCTATTACCTCAGCTAGAAGAGTCTCTGAACTTCATGCTCTGTGTAGTCGACCCCCTTATCTAGTATTTCATAAAGACAGGGTTTCCTTGCGTACTAACCCGTCCTTTTTGCCCAAAGTAGCTTCACTGGCAAATTTGAATCAAACCATTGAGCTTCCTGTGTTCTTCCCAAGTTATTCTAATAGGTCAGAACAAAAGTTGCACAGTTTAGATATTCGCCGCCAGCTTAGGTACTATCTAGATAGGACCAAACAATTCAGGAAATCTGACCAACTGTTTGTTTCTTATGCAGAAGGTAGAATGGGCCTTCCAGTCTCTAAAGTCTCTCTCTCTAGATGGCTTTCTTCATTGATTACCCTAGTGTATGAAATAAGACATCAACGGTTGCCATCCAAACCCAGGGCTCATTCAACTAGAGCTTTAGCCACCTCGGTAGCTTTTCAAGATAGGCTGCCTATTGATTCGATTTGTTCTGCAGCTACTTGGGCTTCTCCCCATACCTTCATTTCTCATTATAAGTTGGACCTGGCCTCTAGAGACCGGGCCAACTTTGGTTCCACTGTACTCAAGAGTCTGTTCTGATAGGCCACCCGGGACAAGGTGCTAGGGACGCGGTCCCATCTAGCAAGAATGAAGGCGAGATTGACAACTTAACATTTAGAAGTTATGTACCTACCATAACGTTTCATGTTAGTTGTCTTCTTCTCGCCTTCTTTCTTGCGTCCCACCCTCCTTCCCCCTAGCCAGGACAGACCTAGAAGAGTTTCTTTGTTCCTTATGGAAATTTATTGCTGGTATTAGCTTTCAAACGAGATCTGAGGAAGTTACCGCCTAGCATTGTGGGATATAGGGGAGCCTCGAGCCGGTGAAACTAGCTCTCGAGCTTTTGGAGTGGCCGAGTCGGAGCCGAGGATCGGCTCCGAACCCATCTAGCAAGAAAGAAGGCGAGAAGAAGACAACTAACATGGAACGTTATGGTAGGTAGATAACTTCTAATTTATGCATGTTTATGAAACTTCTAATAGAAGATCCATTCACTGCTGTTACAATACGTCAGTATGTGTCAGTGTGTGACCCTTATTACAGGCTGCTGTGACCTTTCTAGGTTATTTCTATCCTAATAGACCAGGCTGAGTTGACATTTCTAAAAAACACTGTGAAGTCTTATAGCTGGTTTACATCTGTCATCTGACATTTGATCATTTTTTATAATTTACACATATTGTTTAAGAATGTTTTGAAAGAAATGGAAAATTACTGATTAATACATGTTTATGCTTGTTTATGAAACTTCTAATAGAAGAGCCATTCACTGTTGTTACAATATGTCAGTCTGTGACCCTTGTTCCAGGATGTCGTGACCTTTCCAGGTTATTTCTATCCTAATAGAGCAGACTGAGCTGACATTTCTAAAAACCACTGTGAAGTCTTATAGCTGGTTTACATCTGTCATCTGACATCTAATTATTAGAGGAATTATTTTCAACATAAATATTTATTCATATTGATAATTATATAAAATAAAATAAATGGTCAGGCAGATGGCATAAACCAAATAAAAACTTTTAATACAAAAACAAAACTAAAAATAACGTAAAAGATGAGTGCTTTCGCATCAAAACTAGATGCTTCATCAGATCTGCAACAATGAAATAAACAGATCATTTAATGTATTACCTTAGACCATGTGATTTCAGCACAGGTTTTACAGGTATATAATCATTCAAAAAGTTTTTTCATTCTGATACTTCCCACATGTTTTATTTTAATGGATAGCTGACTGTGGTTCTTCTCATCTTGTATACTTGGCTGTGTGTGATGTCTGCCAATCATTTTCTGTTGGCAAGACTAATGTGTGCCTCAGAGATCATGTTAGGAAGCACCTTTACTCTATAAATAAAGATAATGACAAAAATGCTTTATCTAAACATGTAATCCAGGAAGGGACTGAACATTGTTTTAAGTTTTTGTTGCTTGAACTTGATTATGTTAGCCATAGAGGGGGGCGATATTAAGACTCATACTGAGCGCACTAAGATTAAATGGATGATTATTTTACAGGCCACTAGGGACAAAGAGTTGAATGATTATATACCTGTAAAACCTGTGCTCAAATCACAAGATGATGTGAAATTTTCTGCAGCTCAAATCCAGATGGGGATCTTACCAATTCTTCCCTCTTATGGATTTGTGAGTGCACCTGCTAAGTCTAATTTGCTGTTTTTTCCTACCTGGCCAGTGGTACCCCCAAAGAGGTTCAGAATCGGATAAAAGAAAGATACTGTCATTCACTCTGTAGATATACCTGACCATTTCTTTTTAGATACTCTGGGATCAGAGTGGGTCTGGAATGCCAGATTTAAGAGTTTTTTGGTTCAGTCCCAACCTTTTACCTTCCTTCCTTCATTGAAAGCCCCTGTTCTCAGTAACAGGGGGTTAGTTTTTTCTACGGTTACATCACTTTTCTCTTACATTTTACCCAGGACATAAGTTTGGATCCTATCCACTTGTACCACCTACATAGCCATTCAATCCTAAAGTACCTTTTAAGAGGCTACAAACAGATTTGATTAAAGGACTATCTAAGAGGCTAGAAGCAAATTTGATTAAAGGACTCTCTAATTTGCTTTGTAGAACCAAAATTGCTGAAGTTCATCCTCAGTAGTCTCTCTCAGGCTACCCTATGGATGATATTCTATTCCCCCATGAGGTTTATCTTGAATACTGCAGAAGGTGTATATAGGGTTGCAGGTTCAGGCATTCCCATTAAGAGACATGCCTGGATGAGCCTCAATGATTAGTGCTGTCTTTCAAGTCATCTTTCATCAGTGGTACCTTTGACAGTTCTCTCTGGTTTGGCCCCACAGGCAAGGACATAAAGTCTCTATCTGCCATGGGCGCCCTTTTTTCTGTCCCTTCAATATTTTTTCCCCAGTAATCATGAGGTATAGGTATGTGGTACAGGAAGTTTAAGGGTCCCTTACAGGACACATGCAAAGATGGGTCACCCTGAGGCACAGGAGGGAGCAATGATATTTTATTTATTTAACATTTGTTGACTGGGAAAGTCTGACTAGGACAGAGCCTATTTTCAGAGGAAGCCTGGGGAGAAATGCTCCAGATGCATGTCTTTGGAATGTGGGAGGAAACCAGAGTACCCAGAGCAAATCCCTGCAAATGCAAGGAGGATATCAGACTCTGCACAGAAAGCACCCCTGCCGAGAATCATACCGGAGAATCTCTTGTTGTGAGGTGGCAACATTAACCATTGCACCACTGCGCCATGCACTGAAAACCCACCAGTGGCAGAGGACTCATGCAATTCCAAGAGTGTAGAGGTACTTCTGTTAGACCCTGCCAGCGCTCCTGAAAGGAGGCCTCAGTGACCTCCTCTGCAGGCAGTCAGGAACAGGAAGCATGGCTAATCATAATGAAGGATGCGTCCTTACAGAGAATCTTTTGCTGAGATTGTAAAATTCCCTTTTTTCCCCTTCCACCCCCGTTATCCAAGAAGCAGCTTAGAGTCATCTGAAACTTCCCACTGGACAAATAGAATCTGTAACTTACTCAAGATTCTTCTAGTGCCTAAATAAAATAGGATACTGGTGATCAATTTTAAGTCTCAATGTGTTGAACAATTGTGTTTGGCACACTAAGTCCTAATTAGTCTTGGTTTGGTCCAATTTTCCCCTTCTGTGCAGGACATCTGGATGAGATTCATTGACCTTCAGGATTAGTACTATCACATACAATGAATAGATGATCCAGGAAATAGTTACAATTTAGGCTGGAAGCCACTCATTACCAGTTCAGAGTCCAGTCTTTTGGCCTAACCACAGCCCCCAGGGGGTTCACCATGTGTATGTCAGTACTGCATTTCACTTAACTTTGCAAGGATCCCAAGCATTTCCATTTTAAGACATTGGGCTCGTTACTACTCTGGCCAAGCTTTTACTGGTGCAAATTTGAGATTAAGTGCAGTAGGCTTGTCCACAATTTGAGATATCCATTAATAACAACAAGTCACAATTCTAACCAACCTACACGTTAGAGTTTATAGGAACAATTTTTTTAACACGGTGTCTATGCTAGCATCTCTGTCCCTTTACAGAGTACGAACAACAGCTCAAGAAATAATTTGGTAGTACCAGGATATCAGCAGGAATGATTCTACAAGATATGGGGTCAATATCAATGACAGTAGCCTTACTTCCTTACCAAGAATAGATACTGCAAACACATTGATAAACTCTCTCTAAGCCTATCTTGATAAAGATAACAATAACTCTGCTAAACAAAGGTTTTCTGGGTGGATGCAGTCAAAACAATTGTGCTAGCCCATCATTTCTTCTTTCTCCACCCTAGGCCACAGTGACCATGGATGCTTCCCATATTGGATGAAGTGAACAGTTCCTGGGGAATACAGTCTACAGCATTTGGTCCCCCTGAGGAGGCCAACTTACACATACTGAAAGTGTGGAAATGGGGGATTTTCTTTGAACCGCTTTGTAATTGTAGCCCATTTTCCAAGGAAATTCAGCATGGTATCTGTCAACATAAGCAGGTCCATCTTACTTCCTCACCGCTTGTGTTTCAGCAACAAAGTGACAGAAATGCTTTATTTATTTATTAGTTTATTCATTTACTTATCATAAGGACAATTTTTCTTTTTATCCCCAAGAGTGCAGACTTGAGGCATATGAAATTGCATATTTAAATGGAAGAAACGTTTATGCAAACTAAACATGTACAACAACAAGGTAGAAGAATATAAAACATGATAGGCACTTACAATGCATCTTAATAAAGATAGCTTCAGAAAGTAGCTACGTTGAAGAACAAGCTATCCTTGCTGTGTCTTACTGACCTTGACTAAGATGGGTCCCCTTCCTTTGACTTCTTTTTTTCTGTAGTCACCTTCAATTTTAGATCTGTCTACAGAACTTCTGTCTCACCTGACAGTCACGATTCATCTGTACATCTCTAGCCTAAAACTGACTAGTTTTTCTCATTATATTGATAGCCAGGCAACCTAGACTTTCTTTTTCACCCACGCGTTCCATTCTGTTACCTTCCCATAACAACTCTATGCCAGGAATCTCTACGGAAATTTATGGAGAAGATTTTTTCTTTGTTGAGTAGAGCAGTATCAAGTAGAGCCTTTCACAGCTCCGATACATTCTGTCCTTAAATTTCTAGCCATTTTTTTAAGAGGGTGTTAGTTTATCAAACGTCTAACTTCTACTCACAGCCTTTCTCGAATTTCTATTTAGATTTTCAGAATTCTTCTCTGGCTCCTCTAAACTTTGCAAAGCATTTTTAATGGTTTCCTTCTATTTAGACCTCCTTACAAATATATATATGGGATATAGAGTTGACACAGTGAACTTTGACACAGTCTTCTTTTCAAACTACAGCCAAATGTAATCTAAAATTCATTATGCGAAACTCTTATTCTTTTAATTGCATTTACTCCTGCTGGATAATTTCAGAAGTTCAAGCATTATATTCTAAGTGCCCATCTTGCTTTTCCACATGGACAGGGACACTTCACATACCAATGCTTCCTCCCTACAGAGGGCAGTGTCAGAATCCAGCATTCACCAACCAAATTAACATGCCATTATTTTTTCCCAGACTTGCAAAATAAAGGAGAGTATATGTTGTGCTTACTAGATGTTTATAGATAATGGCATTTTTACCTACACAGAACTAAAATTTTAGAAAGGCAGATCAATTCTTGGCTTCCATGACACGTCACAAATTGGTCATAACCGTAACTATAACCAAGCAGTTGACAGACTATATTTTGTTTGTCTCCACTAAATTGAATTTCTCCCTAACAAGCCAATACAGGCTCTTTCATCTACATCTATGACCACTTCCATTATATTCCAGTCTAGGCTACGCATGGAGTCTAGTTATGGGACAACTACTTAGTATTAGATTTGACCAAGTAGTTGTCCCATAACTACTTGGTATTAGATTTGACCAAGTAGTTATGGGACAACTACTTGGTCAAATCTAATACCTTTATCATTCATTACAAATTGGAGTCAGTCTCAGGAGAAAGAGAAACCTTTGCATTAATCATACTCAGGAATATCCTTCAATAATATCCGTCCAGGAATTTAGATAGCTGGGGACTCTGTCCCAAAGTCGAGGAAGAATGAAAATTGACAACATCAGATAAAGAAGTTATGTACTTAGCATAACGTTCCATCTGTGTTGTCCATTTTCATTCTTCCTCAACTCCCCACCATCCATCCCCCTCCATTTAAAACAAGTGAATTTTGGAGGAATTAATTTCTTGGGGCACCACATGCCCCATGTGTTGAACTCCAATTATGACAAGTCTTCATGTCAAGCTGCAAACAAGATCTGAGGGATGTTAGGGGTGGTGCATTATGGGTAGGGAAGGAGCTCAAGAATTTGTTGGTGGCCACGATTTAGAATAATGGCCCTGCTGGATCAGAGTATCAGAACCAAACCCATATGTTGAGGAAGAATGAAAATGGACAACACAGATGGAATGTTATGGTAAGTACATAACTTCTTTTTTTTTTTTTTTTTTTGCATTAACATGCATTTTCTGAATGCTAAGAAGTATGGAATTCTATTGACTGGCTTTCTTGACTGACTGTAATCCTGAGTGAGTTATCAGAAATCAAAAATTTAAGAGAGTCAGGGCAAAAAATATAAGGCAAAATCAAGTACAGTTAAGAGGTATGCCAGATATGCATACTTTTTAACATCTACTATAGAATTTTGGACAAAGCCAAAAATAATGGGGGAACAAAGACACAAAATTAGGGATAATTATTAAATCTTACTCTTATTTACTTAAAGAAGTTAATATAACAACAAGTTTTACATCAACATGCATTTTCTTGAACAGAAAAAAGTGTAAGGGACAGGGCAAAATCAAGGATGTTCTGCAAAATTCTGGGCATATGGGAGGTATGACATGCATCACAGCTGTCCCTAAATTTGCAGAATGACCCTGATTTTGCCTCACAATTTTAGTATTGCTCCACGTAAAATTATTTTTTCTGTAATAAACTGTAAGGATTTATGCACACTAAATAATGACAGACATTTGAGTTTCATATTTACTAGACTTCAGTTTAAAACTAGTATTGCTATGGCATGTGTGTGTGTGTGTGTGTGTGTGTGTGTGTGTGTGTGTGTGTGTGTGTGTGTGTGTGTGTGTTTGTGTGTGTGCGTGTGTGTTAGGTGATGGGAATGTATTTAAGAATAACAAACTGGCCATTGTTTCTTTCACTTTCCATTTCAAACAGTCATTATTTCTCTGCACGTGCATGTGTTTGTGCGTTTGGAGGGTTGGGGGTGTTAGTTGGCTTTAACTTCTTCTTCTTATCATCATAAACATCAGTCTTGCACATGACAGGTAGCTATTTTTGTGCTTTGGCAGGAGGAGGATATGTGTAAAGGCAACTGTTCACTGGCACTGTGGTACAGTGAGTAGCATTGCCATTTCACAGTGCTTTGCTCTGGCTGAGTTATAGGCAGAAAGATTTGTCTTTCTAAAGTCTGCATTCCTTCCCTGTTTAAGTGTGGGTCTAGTCATACACTCTGTTTTTCTCAAGTACCCAAAATACATGCTTTAGGTGAACTACCATTCATCCATTTTCCTGAAGCTGAGCATGCAGCATTTGAATGTGTTTGTACATTTTGTAATATATATATATATATATATATATATATATATATATATATATATATATATTTTATATATATGTATATATATATATATATATATATATATATATATATATATACACACACACACACACACACACACACACACACACACGTATTTTATGCATATTGTATATATGTTCACACAATAATACTGGGCCCCTATATAAATCTTCTAGGTAGCAATAAAAATACGCAGTTAAAAAGTTAACATCTTTCAAGAATAAGGCATAGAATGTTTCACAGAGCATCTAGACTTCAAGAGCTTCTGGGAACCTGCTCAGACTATATAGATGGATTTTGACATGGACTTAGTGGTTGTCCCTGTCCTCATCCCTACCTACTCTAAAATCAGCCCTGCTTTGATGGGTACATAGAAAGTTTCTGCAGCATGTGTGGGGGTCATTGTGGTCATTATATCTTATACTTTTCTCACAGACCTCAAAGGTATGTGAAGAAGGGCATTATAGATTGTGTAAGAGCATTGCACTGATTAGGAGCAGCGCATTGTCTTACATTACTGTGATCATATTTTTTTCACTTTTCTCATAGTCAAACATCAGACATATATAAAAGAGGTTATATGTTGGGTGTAGGGATAAGAAGGTATGCTGTTTATATGCATAGGACAGTGATTATGTAATACATTTGATTATTCATTTTTTTCCTAGCCTTACATCAGAGGGTTACACAGAGGGAGGGTGCTTTTAGCATATGTAACTGAGGCCGTTTGTGCCTTCGCTTTCATCACAATCTAACACCAGAGGGATGCACACAAGGACATTGTCTTTTTTTGGTAATAGGAAGCTTATAGATTCTATAGGGATTATGATACTTATTACACAGGACACATGTAGATACTCAGATAGTGGGCAGTTATGGAGAACTTGTCATTGATGTTGTTGTGTCTTTCGGCTTTTCCTGGTTAGGGGTTGCCACAGCAGAGCTCCGGTCCGCTAATGACTGGCAGTAGATTTTTACGTGCCGAGTTGTCAGCCCTGACGCACAGCCTTCAACTCTCACTTCTTTGGATTTTTGCCTATGAAAATCACTTAAGCAAATAATTAGTGCAAAACAGCTGGTCTAAACAATAGAAATAGTTTCACATCAAGATGGAGCAGGTAAAAATGAGCCTTGGTAACTTTCCAGTATTTTTCAGCCAGATCACCATAAATCAGTACAAAAAGGATTAAAGCAATTTATACAGTGACTGCTCATTCCTTTTCAAAAGGAGCACACTGACTGGACAGCCCAACCAGTGTGACTGTTGTAAATCAAGCATATATACCAATAGTAAAAAGTCCATCCACTGCAGTACCAGTGAGCAGCCAGCCTTTCTATTGGCATGTGCTGCGAGACAGCAAAATGCAAGTAAAATTCGGTATGTTCTGCAGAACTAAAGTAACAGAAACATATCTGATTTTCCTTGTATTTTTCTGCTGTCCCTTGTAAAATACTTTTTAAACATTAAAAAAAAACTGAAACAGCAACAGAGATTCTGTTTACCCCATTGCTTCTCCTGCAATGGACTGATGTAATGTGCAAGCATGGGAATGCAAGTCCCATATGCATGTACAGTACTTGAGTAAACAAGGAAGAATGAGTCAAGCTAATACTAGAAGTTCCCTCGGTTTATCTGTGTTTTGTTGAATCATTATATTATGAGTTATGTTTCCTTGATTTTTCTACCCAGGTTCATAGTCCATAGCTTCTTACTACATGGCCAAGAAGACCATTCAGAGACTCAATAACATCACAAATTATTGCTGGGAGACTAACACTGCTCTCATTAAGTAGATCTTCCTCTGATATATCGAGTGAAAATGTGCAGTCACACATTACTAGAGAAATACTTTGCTTGGTGTGTAACAATGGCTTATTCCAGAAACAGGAAATATGTTGTATTAGGTACCTGCTACACCGTATGGTGTGGTAGTAGAAGTTTAGGCCTCTAGAGCAGGTGTTTGCTTTATCACTGATTCTGCTTAGGGGAATGAGTTTCAAGATGACTGGGTCATTCATAGAATGGAAGGCTAAGCAGAGATTACCCCTCAGGAGTCTGTATGACATGGAGTAGAAGGACAGGCTTTTTCATCTATGTGCTAGGGCACAAAGACCTGAGATCTTTTTGGTGAGGAAACATTGAGGTATATTGAGTTGGTTTAGGAGTTTATTGAGGTCCTTGCTATTCAGTGCTGGGCCTAATAAAGAAGAAATAAAGTGAAGCTGTAACTTCTCTGTACCTTGGGGAGATATCATGAGTTGTGCAAAGTAGAAGGATATCCTAGCAATGATAAACACTTAGTCAAAGGAAACTCTGTTATCCAAAGGTGCCCAAATATACTGATAAAATTTAGATAGATCACATACAGTTAGCCAACATCCACATGGCTCTGTAACTGCCTGTGATCTAGACAATTTTTTCTTACCTTGTCCTGCATCCTTCTCTAAGTTCTCTTCCTTAATAACCTTTCAACCTTGCCTAACCTTTATTGCTTTCTTTATCCATCTCTGTCATTATCTTCTGTATGATGACATCTTGCAAATCTTCTTACTACTCATATCTCACTTTGGTATACTGTAAATAAGATTCCATCTACATTCATTCTTCCATTCACAATAGGGTCTTTTTATAATCAATGCATAACTCCATGAGATGATCTTCTTCTTTCGGCTTTTCCCGGTTAGGGGGCCGCTACAGCGGATCACCTGTCCGCTCATGATTGACAGTGGAGTTTTATGGTGTTGAGTTGCCAGCCCAACCTTCCACAGAAGGCACACCCACCCACACACTCACACCTAAGGCCAATTTAGAGTGTCCAATCCACCTACAGCATGTCTTTAACTAAGGGGGGGTATTAGAGTTGGAACTGGGAGGAAGCTAGAAAGGCAGCATTCGTTGGAGATAAAGCTGAAGTTAGTGGGCGGGGGGAAACAGGAGTGGGGAGGTGGGAAGGTCAGCCAGGTAACTCTCTTTCTCCCTCTCTCACACACACACACACACACACACACACACACACACACACACACACACACACACACACACACACACACACACACACACACACACACACACACACACACACACACACACACACACACTGCAGTCATTTTGTTTGATATAGCCCTTGCTGGAGAATTTGAGTATTGGAATGGGATTTGATAATTTACCCCAGTCTGCAAATTTGTTAATCCATTTATATCACCTTTCATGCCAAAGAAGTATATACCAGTGAGGAGAGGGCCCAGAGTAGAGCCCTGTGGGAAACCACTTATAATTCTTTTTTGTTTAGAGCAGTAATGTTTTTTCTGTCTAGACTTATAAATTTAACTTGAATGTATTACAATTAACTGAGAGAAAATATTTTTTTCAAGGCAACCAATACCCCTGCACCACCATATTTCATAGGATTAGCCTTCTACATCCACAATAATATATCAACTGCTTAGTCACATAATATAGAGAAAAATGAAAAAAATGAAGTACACCCTGGCCCTGCATAGTACAAGTAGACTGGCTTTTGACAAACCATAATTAGTAAATACATCAAAATGCTTCCCAGTAAAATTGTTCTTGTTGGAGTGGAGGGTAGCTGCTCCCTCCTGACCAAGGAAATCTTGGTATTCTCTGATAATAAATCTGATAGATTATCTTCTATTATACTTACTTCTACATAAGTTCTTGCTGAGTAAGAATGCAAAGTGCTATAGCCATACCTCTCAACCTCTGTCAAAGCTTAAAATAATGGGGGAATGAAAGCCAAAAAATAGAGACACATTTTAAATATCGCTTTCATAAACTTAGAAAGTTGCTAGAATAACAGGTGCTATATTAGCATGCATTTTCTGAAGGATATGAAGTCTAAAACTCAAATGTATGTCATTATTTAGTGAGTTCAATCAGCAGTGATTTGCCAGATAACCTATACAAATTTTATGAGGAACAGACCAAAAATATGATGCAAAAATCTGGACATTCTGCACAAATCTGGCAGTTGAAAGGTATGGCTGCATCTCAACCTGCAACTCTGGATCCATCAGTAAAGAGCACAGAATTTTGATTTCTAGTAGTAGATCTTTTTTGAAATAAGTTCTAAATATTTTAAAGGAGATTGAAATACCTAATATAAGAAAATCTTATATTTAGAAGTGAAAAAGATTGTTTCTTGAATTACGTCAAAATGTCTTGATTATCCCATGTCATTATATCTAGACTGCTTAGCCCAGTTATTTTATTCTAATTAAGCTAATTTATTAATCAACACATGTTTCTTTAGTCACATTGTTGCTTCCAACCATCCAGCAGATAGCATGAAATCCATTTTTCCAGACCTTCATTAAAGGGTTTCTTTACCTAAGACCTCAAAATAGACATATTTCTCCACAAGTTTATGTCAATTAAATTAGTTTTATCTTCCTTTTAATCTAAAGGTACAGCAGTGTTAAACTAATCCTCATGGAAGGTACTT
The DNA here is from genome assembly GCF_019279795.1 of Protopterus annectens. Classification (NCBI taxonomy): domain Eukaryota; kingdom Metazoa; phylum Chordata; order Ceratodontiformes; family Protopteridae; genus Protopterus; species Protopterus annectens. Next base: position 1,145,650,777 of record NC_056745.1, on the reverse strand, counting down.
TTTCTGGCTGCTGTTGCATCTGGCAGGAGGTTTTTAGAGTTACAAACAAGCTTTCATGTGCAAACTACCTTATTTGCCATTCCACAATGAAAGGGTGACATTGGGCACAAACCCATTTTTCATGCCTAAAGTAATTTCAGCATTAATTCTCACTCATTTCATTCAGCTTTCAGTCTTTTATTGAAGCTACCAAATGGTGAAAAATACCATTTCCATTTGTTGAATGTGCATACACAGCTCAGATACTATACAAGAAGAACTAAAGATTTCCGAAAGAGTAATCAGTGTTTCTGTATTTTCATAAAAAGGATGAAAGGTATATTAGTCAATTATGTATGCTTTTTCAAAATAGTTGGTCTGCTCTGTAACTTTTTGCTATGAAAAATATAATCCCCAATCCCCTTAAATGCACATTAAAAACTTATTCCATTTGGGCAGCAGATGAATCAAGAGTGTATTTCACAAATATTTCTATGCAATACATTTTAGAAACCACCTGAAGACATAAATTCAATAAACATTCCAGGGATAGGGAAATTTTTGGTGTAACTGTGCTGCTTAAAATCTGTATCTGCCCACCTCCCAGGGGTAACCAAATACCTTTTGGGAATCTACCTACATATTTTTATTTGCTCTTACTGTATCCCTTCCTGTAGAATATTACACAGTTGTGCATAAACGTATTTATCATAACTAGATTTTGGAGATAGGTCTCTATAACCATAAAGTGAATCTTCATCCATCCCCAAATAAGTATTTATAATTTTATAAGATCTTTATCAAACTATTGCAGTTGTAATATTTTACTTTTATATTAATATTTAGTTGTGTCAAAGACATTGGTTAACTACAGCCATTAAGTCCCTATCTGCAAAGTCCACATGTGACTCAAATAACTAAAGAAATATCTTGGCAGTGGTGGCTTTATATGGGAGCCTCATATACCACAGTATAGTGATACTACTTTTGGACTGAGGCACAGCTGATGAAATTTCTAGCCAGGGAAAAATATGCATAGGGTGGATAAAACTGAGGTGTAACAATTTACTGCTACAATAATCTTTCATCAGAGAACTGTTGTTATGGTAAACATTCTTGTACACAACTCTGCTTTTGTCGGTGGCTTTCAGACCTTGTGATTGACAGTGTTAAGTAATTTTATTATTATTTCTCTTTTATAAAAAAAAATCTTATGTTTTATAAGCATCTTTAAAGCTTTCTTCCATAAGGAATGCAAAATTAAAAAGAGTGAGGGAAAAAAGACAAATAAAAAAGGCATCAGTCTCCACCTCATCCTTTATCTAGTTCTGAAGAAGCTGAAAAGTCCCTGGATATCTGATCAAATATGGATTTCTGGCCTAGATACTGTCTTTCAGGATAAATGTATCCCTTTTGTGGAGCTTCCTTTATCAGAGCATACTTTGGGAAAACATGCATAATGAAAGAGCGTTTATACTGTGTTCCAGAGAAGCTCCCCCCAAAGAAAACAGGGCTACTAAGCTTCTGAAATTTGAGACTTCTATACTTTGGTGAGTCCTAGTAATATTCCTTGCTTTCAGAGTTTATGTGCTTTGGTATCCTGAGAGCTAAATTTACAATAACCTGCTCCAAAGAAATCTTTTTTTTTTTTTACATAATTCAGGAGCATTGCATTAAATACATTTATATTATTGCTGTCTCTGTTGTAGTCAACCTTGCTGCACTAAAAGAGATCTAAATCTGAACTCAGTACTCCACCAGATTACTGAAAGCATATAATTATTGTAATATTTGGTAATAAGACTTACATATCTGCTTCCAGGGGCACTAAAGCTATAAGGTACCAGTCACATCTGGTGCACTACCAGGAGAAAATCCTGAAATTATTTTATGGCATGACTAAATGCACTGCTGATATTTCTGTCAAAAAAAAAAAACTTTCCAGATTAGTAAAAGTAGTTGGTAAGATCAGATTCTATTAGGGAAAAGATTTCCAAATCAGTACTAAACAACTGATAATATCAGAATTAGCATACTGTCAAATGTGGGTATGATACTGCAGGTGCAAACTTTCAGGCTGCTGGTTCTGGTATTCACATGAGAAGACGGATATTGCTCAGAATATGACCTTTCCTTGAAAAAAGTCAAAGGACAGCTAAGCTACGTTGGGTCTTTTTTGCAGTGTCACCTTTTTGCTCTTTGGTTTGGATGTTATTTTTGATATTTTGCAGGTCCTCTAATGTTTATGGACTCGGGCTTGGTTTTAATGTGTGCGTTTCTAAAATATAGCCAAACAATCTATTTATGCTGAACTGATGAGGTCATAAAAAAGGCTGAAACATGGCATGTCTACAGCTAGTGTGGTTTGGCTTTATTGCCTAATGTACCCATAAAGATGCAAAAAGTTAAAAGTCATAGGCATTCAGAAGCCATGTAGCTGAAACATTAGTATGTCCTTAAGGACAGTCACTGAGACATGGTTTAAAGCCATGGAGTGTACACAAGCAGTGCAAGGCTATAACGCCTTCCACAAATTTAGACTAGCTACTACACAGACAGGGACTAAAGATGAAGTTGTCCCGATTTGCATCAAAAATATATATACCTCAAGGCTGGGGACAATGCACTTGAACTTCTCCACATTCAAATCACCATAGGAAAAATCAACACTTCATTGCAAACTATAGGTCCCACCTATATAACCCAGGAAATCCATAACATGTATTTAAGCTTACTGGACCTCCGAAGCTGAAACGCAAACAAACACCAATCACAACCACAGTGACACATAGCTCACAACACCAGTGTGCCACCCAACAACAGCCCCTAAGGCAAGACAATGTACCCAACACTTTAGTCATAGGTGACTCTATAGTCAGGCACACTGATGTCCCACTCACCAGGCTGAACAAGGAGAAAATTACAGTCAGCTGCCTGTTGGGTGCCAGGATCCGCCACATAATACATGCACTCAAGTCACTCCACAACAAGTACAAATATGACTCTGCCATTGTCCATGCTGGAGTGAATGACTTGAGATGTACTTCCCTGGACTACATGAAAAGAGACATGGAAGAGCTCTTGGATCATGTGACCCAGGCAGGTATGACCATATCCCTGAGTAGCATCCTGCCTTCGCCCAGAATGATACCACAGTATAAGGACAAAATGATTGACTTCAACAATTGGCTAAGCTTCTGGTGTCATTCAAAGGGGATCCAGTATTTGTCTGCCTGGGAAGACATGATCGACAAACCACGATGCTTTGCCAGAGATGGTCTGCACCTGTCACCCCTGGGATTCAGGTTAGTGGCTAAAGCTCTTGCCACCCCTATAGTGCCTTTTTTTAGGCAATTTCAAAGGATAAAATCACCACCATAACAGATACAAGCATGCAAAATCTGAAGGTAATGCTACTCAATGCTAGAAGTTTAAACCTCAAAATGCACTCTCTTGAGGCACTCCTAAAAATGGAGAACATCGATATCTGTGCAGTAACTGAGACCTGGTTCAAGGCTCCAGAGAGCACTCCTGCAATACCAGGCTACAATTCTTACCACACCTTTCAGCCACAAAACCAAGACCGAAACATTACAGGTGGAGGAGTGTCCATATTCACCAAGAATATTCACACCTCCAGGCTAGTTGCCCAACACAATGCATCTGAAATTCTCCAGGTGCAACTAACACTAGGTAAGACTGCAATCCAAACTGTAGCTTGCTACAGATCCCCCACCATGCCCCAAGATTCTCACTACACCTTTCTAAACATACTGGAAAATATTAGGATACAATCAAACACCCTAATACTGGGTGATTTCAACTACCCTGCCATTAACTGGGAAAACTACTCGGGTACCAACTCCTTTTCCCAACAGTTCTTGGAATTCATAAATTCCAACTACCTGGATCAACTAATCCATTTTCCCACCAGGGGCTCCAATATCCTAGACCTGGTCATTACCAACATGGGAGATAGATGCTCCACACCAGTGGTCACCCCCTCATTGGTCAGGTCTGACCATAAGCAAATCACCCTTGACATCCACATCCCACCCCCACCCCCCAATAAGGAAACCTCCTTAAAAAACTTCTCCAAAGCTAACTTCATGCTACTGAAGTCAGAAGTGACAAACTTCACGACACCCACGCAGACAGGATCTGGAAGTTCGATTGCAGAATCCTACACTAAGGCACTGTACAAGCACATCCACTTGTTCATGAATCGTGCCATCCCAAATAGAACCAAGATGCTGTTCTCCAAAAAAAGGAAGCCAATCTGGTGGTCCCCTGCTATAAACAAACTATACAACAGAAAGAAGAAACTGTAGCAGAAAAGAGGAAAATCCCAGGAGGCAAAAAACTCCTTCACCAGCCTCAGTAAGAAGCTGAGATCCCTCATAAAATCCTCAAAAGCTAGTTATGAAAATAAAATTGCCAAAGATTCCAAAGACAACCTCAAGGCATTCTATAGTTATGTCAAGAATCTAAATGGCAATGCTCAGATCTGCTCTGAGCTGCAACAGAATGGCATTAAATATACTGATCCCAAGGATATTGCCAATATCCTGGTAGATCGATTTAGTGCTAACTTTACCCCCCCTCTCACCCCCTAAAAAGCCCATCTCAATACCAAAAGATTGCCAAATTCTAGTAATCACGGCCACACAGGTAGAAACCGCACTCTCCAAAGCTAAGAATACAGTGTCATGTTTAATCATAGCCTTACCTCAGGCTTCATGCTCACTGAGTGGCTCAGAGCTACAGTTATCCCGCTCCACAAGGGAGGATCCACCTTGGATCCCGGGAACTACCATCCCATCAGTCTGACAAGCCTGATCTGCAAGGGCATGGAACGCATTATCATGGAACTTATAAACAAAGACATTGGCAACCTTCAAACACTGGACCCCACCCAGTTTGGGTTTGTGAAGGGCCGATCTTGTCTCCTGAATCTGATTGACTTCTTTGAATCAGTCTCCAGAGCTGTGGACGAGGGTAAGGCGGACCACACAGCCTATCTGGACCTTGCCAAGGCCTTCAACACCATCCCCCACTATGGAATCATAGATAAACTTACTAAGCTGGGCATAAATCCCTATGTCACTCGATGGGTTGCCAACTGGCTTACTGACAGAACCCAGACTGTAAAAGTAGCCGACTCCAAATCCAGCTCCAGACAAGTGACAAGTGGAGTACCTCAGGATTCAGTCCTGGGACCACTCTTGTTTGGCATCTACTTCTCTGAAGTACAGGCCAACACAAAGGGACTCTGGCTAACAAAGTTTGCAGATGACTGCAAACTGGGAGCCATTATTGAATCCCCAAACAAAAGGGCCTTACAGAAACAGATGCCTGGTGCCAGAGCCATGGGCTCAAGCTTAATGCCAAGAAATGTATAGTTATCCCCTTTGGAAAAAAAACATGTTCCCATGAATTAGAACATAGGTGGCAGGACACTAAACATTGAAAGTGTGATGAGAGACTTAGGGACACAGGTGGACAGTGGTCTCACTTTCGATAACCACATCACCACAACAGTCAGGAAATCCTTCTATGTGGCACACCTCATCACTAAGGGCTTTTCATCCAGAAAAAAGGAGGTCATTGTTCTACTGTACTCATCCCTCATTAGACCCATTATAGAGTATAATGCCCCGTTTGGTATGTACCTCACAAGACATCTGTAACAGCTAGAAAGGCCACAGAAATACCTCACTAAAAGAATCACAGGTGCACTCGAGGCTCTCCTCAGTATGGAGGATATCAATATTTGTGCAGTAACAGAAACCTGGTTCAAGGCTCCCGAGAGCACCCCAGCACTACCAGGCTATACCTCATACCATGCTTTTCGGCCCCAAAACTCAGACCGAACCACAAGAGGAGGGGGAGTATCCATATTCATCAAAGATACCCATACCTCCAGGCTAGTGGCACTGCACGAAGCATCTGAGACCATCCATGTGCAACTAACAGTGGGCAAAACTGCCTTCCAGTTTGTAGCCTGCTACAGACCACCCTCCCAAACTCAGGAACCCCACTCGGCTTTCCTGAAGACACTGGAGAATATGAAGGTCTCTCCAAACACCATTATATTGGGTGACCGAAGTCTTACAATAAAACAGGTACTGTCAAAACAAACAATACTAATATACAAGAATGGTTGAAAAAAGAATATCGTTTTCAACTGGACAATAATAATGACTGTAACAAATTCCCCGATGGGGAATCATATGCTACTAAATTAGACAGAATGTATAAGTTAATGTTGCAGTATAGGACACATCATTGAAAATGGATATTTAAATGAATGTTTAATAAAAGAAATTGTCCCTAAGGGACTAAGGGTATATAAATACCCTAATAATGTTCAAGGTGGCTCTATATTTCATTTGAGTTTAATTAAAGTGTTCAACAGGTGTGGATTGGACATTGTCCAATTGATTATCGAAGAAAATGATAGAAATATAATTATGATTGATAAGGAAATTAATGAGTTGGATACATGTATTAAAAATGATCTAATTTATGACATTAATGAGGAAAAGGAAAAATATTACAATATTAGAAGAGAAGTTGATGTTAAATGTGAAGTGATTTTAAATCGTAAAATGGGGAAACTAAATAGAGATTTGAAAGAATATGCTGAAAATATTAGTTATCCTAAACCAGCATTTTATTATGATAGAAATAGGTCTCAGTTTAACAACAATAAAAAGTATACTGAATTTAAAGAAAAGAATATGATTATGAAAATGAATTCCCTCCCTTACAAAGAACTGAACAGGATGTGCGTAGATGGAATAGGGAAGGAAATTTTCAGAGGGGGAGAAGGGGAGGGAGATTTTATTGATGAATACCCCAATCCCTGGTTTGGAAGTAGAAGAGAATGTAGTTGAGATTATTACAGAGAATAATACTAAAAGCACCTATAATGGATTTACCATATATAATTTTAGTGACACGGTATTAAACAAAACACATTTTAGTTTGTTAAGTAAGGGGTTGAAATTCAACCCAGTAAAGAGGGGTGATGTAGTAAACACTATTTTAGACGTTAAAATGTTCATGAGAAAAATTAATTTATCAATACTGGCATCCAGGGCAGGCTTCAATAGAAATGATATTGGTTCGGCCCAGTTAGTTAGGGGTTCTTTATATAACCCCCCATTAATACCACAAATAAAGAACCTTGAGAATGTGTTGGAAAGAGAAATCAGAAAGAAAGGAGAAAAAAGTAATTCAGGAAGGATGTATAAAAATCTGGAAGAAGAAGAATATAAGTTATTAGGAGAGTTACAAAGTAATCCAATGTTAAGACTAATGAAACCTGATAAAGGTGAAGGAATTGTTATCATGGGGAAGAATGATTACGAAGTCAAAACGTTTGAAATTTTAAATGATGAAAATAAATATTCAGTAATTTCAAAGGATGAAATGTTAATAGCCTATAAAAGAATAGACATTCTATTATAAAATTTGGTTTTAGAGAAAGTGATTGATATCAAAACATTTAAATTTCTGGAAGTTAAAAAACCTAGGGTACCCACGATATTTGGAATACCCAAAATTCATAAAAATCAGAGAGATCCTCCATTTAGACCTATTGTCACAGCAGAGGGAGCAAAAACAGTACCTTTAGCTAAATATGTTGACAATAAGGTGAAACATGTATGGGTTAATAATAAAAATATTTTGAGAGATTCTTGGGATTTTTTAAGGATGTTGACACCAGAAATATATAGTAATGATATTTTATTTGTAACTATAGATATAATTGATTTATTTACTTGCATCCCACATAAGGAAGGAATGGAATATTTCGAAGATAAGGTTTTTGGTGATATACAATTATTACATGAAGAGAAAATTACTATAGTTACATTAATGGACATTATACTTAAAAACAATTTTATAACTTTTAATGGGGAAATATTATAAGCAAAAGTCAGGAGTGTCTATGGGGGCGGCATGTGCCCCCACCTTTGCCAATATTGTTCTCTCTAAATGGGAGGAAAAATATGTTATACATTCTATTTATAGTAAATATTGGAAACTCTATTTCAGATTCCTTGATGATATTATTATTTTTTGGATAGGGGGTGAAGAAAAGTTTTTAGAGTTTATGGAATATATTGGCTCCACCACTAATTTTTTGAATTTTACATATGTTATGAATAATGAAAGAATTAACTATTTGGATGTGGAAATTTCAAAGCAAAATAATCAATTTGAGACTAGAGTATATAGAAAACACACATATGTAAATTCTTTTCTCCACTATGATAGTTCTCATCCTCCACATTGTAAGAAAAATATAATAAAAGGGCAATTTGTGAGAGGATCGAGGATGACGAGTGGAGAGATAGATTTTTATGAAGAATGTAATAAATTAGAAAAGATGTTTTTGGAGAGAGGTTATCCGCAGGAAATGGTCAAAGAGATTAGAAAAGAAGTGGAGGTAGGTAGACTGACTAAATTTCAACCTATAAAAGGACAAATGAAAATTGAAAAAGTGAGTGAAGTCAGACTAGGAATGGATGAAGAACCACTTAAAATGAGACTAGTTGTTGAATTTAATAATTTTAATAAAAATATAATTAAAGTACTCATGAAAGAATGGGATAAATTTGTATTGTTTTCGGATATGGATGAAATAAAGAAAATGGAACCTAATATTACTTATAGGAATCCACCTAATATTAGGAAAAAATTAGAAGGATTAAATAAGTATAATATAGGTAATAATAGGATAGGAACATTAAAATGTGGAAAATGTTCCCAATGTGTATACGTTATGAATCAGAAAGAAGTATATATAGAAAGTAGAAATAAAAACATAATAAATAAGGATTTATATACGTGTAGTACAAAGGGAGTAGTATACATTTCTATCTGCCAACAGTGTAAGGCATTTTATATTGGCAAAACGGAAAGAGTGTTCCGGAGACGCATATACGAACACTTATATGATATCAGTAGAGCCAGAGAAACAAATGCACTTTATAAACATTCAAAAATGTGTGAAGGAGCCAATTATTTATTCTTTGTGTTAGAACAGGTGAAACCTGATTATAGAGGAGGTCCATGGGAAATAAAACTAGAAGGTAGAGAATTGTGGTGGCAGGTTTTCCTTGATGCCAGTAGGACACCTGGGTTAAATGAAACTATTTCCATAGGACCTTTGCTAAAATTAAAACACAATAAAGTATAGTTATTTTAATAACAAAAAATTTTAATAAATTGGTATATATATATATATATTTATTATATTAAATTATTTGTTTTTATTTTTTAAAATAATTATTTATATTTAATATTTATAAATATAGATTTATATTTGTACTTATTTTAATGAACATTATTTATTAGTGTAAAATTTATATATGGTTTGTCAATGGAAGGTGCTTTTATGAATTTAGGTGCTTTATTGGTTTTCAACACTAGAGGGAGACCTATCAATGGAAAAAATACATTCATTTTAAACATATGTAGTTAGACCCATAATAAGTGTATAAATTATGTTTTTTAAATGAAGTTTGCATTTTTATAACTCATAAATGTCATAAATACATATAATTTATTTAATAAATGTTTTAAGGAAGGTTTAAATAAAAACACGTTTTTAAGTAATACATATTTATGAGGGTAATGAATATTCATGAATATTTGAGAATGATTCGATAGTTTGAATTAATTGAAACTGTTTTTATTGGTTAATGGTGAAATTATATGATATATAAAGTGGTAATTTTTGTTTTTAAAGGTATCTGATGAAATCCTAATGTGTTGGGACGAAAACGCAGTTTGTTAATAAAAGAGCGTTAATAAATTCAGTGCTGGACTTAAACTCATTCATATTCATTCACGGCAACGTTTTTGGACTGAGATTGTGGCAGTTTTACTTCCTATACAACTCTTTTGTGGATTATTGGTTTTTCAGAGTTGTATCCCTCCTTTTTTGCATTATATTGGGTGACTTTAACTACCCAAACATAGACTGGGAGCACTACTCAAGCCCCAATACCCTAGCCCAATGGTTCCTAGAATTTATAAACTTAAATGCTATGGAACAACTGGTCACCACTCCCACAAGTGGGGAAAACATATTGGACCTGATCATCACCAACATGGGGACTCTATGTTCCATACCAGAGGTATACCCCTCATTGGTAAGATCTGACCATAAATTAATCACTATGGACATCCATATCCCGTCCCCACCCCCAGCAAAGGAAACCACAGTCAAAAACTTCTCAAAAGCAAACTTCCCACTTCTCAAAACCGAGGTGGAATCCTTCAAAGCCCCAGGGCCAGTGGAAAATACGGCCCAAACCGCAGAATCCTTTACAAATGCATTCTATGGATACCTACAGAAATGCATGGATCGTGCTATCCCAAATAAAACCAAGACACACTCCTCCAAAGGCAGGAGACCTGTCTGGTGGTCCCCAGCCATAAATAAGCTGTAGAACAGAAGGAGGAAGCTACTACATGATAGAGCAAAATCCCTGAAAGGGAAGGCAACTCTGATCAGTACTAGCAAGAAACTACGATCCCTCATAAAATCATCTAAGGCTAGCTTCGAAAGAAAAATTGCACAAGACGCTAAAGATAATCACAAGGCTTTCTTTAGTTATGTCAGAAACCTGGGTGGAAACTACCAGATATGCTCTGAGTTAGTGCAAAATGACAAAAGAGTACACTGAACCCACAGACATTGCCAACATCCTGGCAGACAGGTTCAGCGCAAACTTCTCCCCCCCAAATGAGCAAATGACTATCCCAACAGATTGTAGCCTCCCTGACATCACAGATGCACAGGTGAGAGCTGCCCTCTCCAAAGCAGAAAACACAGCATCAGTGGGACCGGACGGTGTCCCGGGCTGCATTTTACATGAGCTCCAAGAAGAACTGAACCCTCACTTAAAATCACTGTTCAGTCTCAGCCTTACAACAGGATATGTACCCAAAGAATGGTGTACAGCAACAGTGGTCCCACTCCATAAAGGTAGTGCCACAATGGACCCCGGAAACTATCGCCCTATAAGCCTAACTAGCCTGGTCTGCAAAGCTATGGAGCGTATCATCATGGAACTCATAAACAAAGACATTGGGAACCTCCAAACACTGGATCCTACCCAATTCGGCTTTGTTAATGGTAGATCTTGCCTCTTGAACCTGGTCAATTTCTTTGAAACAGTCACCAAGGCCATAGACAAAGGGAAGGTAGTCCACACAGCCTACCTTGACCTTGCAAAAGCTTTCGACACAATACTCTACTCGAGCATCATAAATAAGCTCACCAGCTTAAATATCAACCCCTATGTCACAAGATGGGTTGCAAACTGGCTTAGGGATAGAACCCACATGGTCAGAATTGCAGATGCCATGTCAGACTCTAAACCAGTTACAAGTGGTATCCCACAAGGCTCAGTCCTGGGACCTCTCTTGTTCGGTATATATTTATCTGAGGTACAGGCTAACACAGGACTATGGCTGACAAAGTTTACAGATGACTGCAAACTGGGGGCCATAATCGACTCGCCGGCTGACAGAAGCATCCTCCAAAAAGGTCTCACAGAGATGGATAACTGGTGCCAGAGCCATGGCCTAAAGCTAAATGCCAAAAAGTGCATAGTCACCCCCTTTGGGAAAAACAAAGTGCCCACAAATTACCACATAGGTGGTAATCCATTAAGTACAGAAGAAATAATTAGGGATTTGGGGTCCCAAGTAGATTGCAATCTCTCCTTTGACAATCACATTGCCAAAGTGGTTAGAAAGACATTCTATATAGCCCACCTTATGACGAAGGGGTTCACATCTAGATCAAGAGAGGTCATTGTGCCCTTCTACTCATCACTCATCAGGTCCATAATTGAATACATTGCCCCATTTGGGATGTACCTTACCCGACACCTGCTACAACTAGAAAGACCCCAAAAGTACCTCACCAAGAGGATCAAAGGACTCAAACAGATGTCCTATGCAGTTAGGCTAAAGAAACTCCAGGTCTTCTCAGTTGCTTACTGCCTACTCTGAGGCGATCTGTGCCTGACATATAAAGCCATGTCCAACCCAGAATTAATGGATATGCTCCACCTCAAGAAATCCAAATCCATTAGACCTACACGCTCCAGTGACTTAAACCTCAGCACAGAAATAAATAGAACATGCTGGAGGGACAGATTCATATCCCAGAGGTTCTCCTCACTCTGGAACAAAATCCCAATCCATGTCAGACAGAGCCCCTCAATGACCCTCTTCAAGAAGGATCTTGACGTTTGGATGGGAGATCGTAACTTTACCCCTGGGATCTCTTCTGTGTCACTGCTAGACAGAGGCACGGTAAACTAATCTTAAATGGGCTATCTTCTGTGACCTACTATACAGAGGCACAGTCAACTAATCTAAGAAGGGTGGCGAAAGCCAAACACACTCTGGCTAGGCTTGTAAATGCCCTAGGGCAGATAGCCTAGTATCAACTTATGAACCTATGAACCTATAAAGCAGATGCCTTATGCTGACCGTCTAAAAAAAACTCCAGCTATACTCTGTGGCATATCGTGTACTCAGAGGCGATCTCTGCTTAACATACAAGGCCATGTCAAACCCTGAGCTGTTGGGCATGCTCCACTTAAAGAAATCCCAATCCCTCAGAGGCACATGCTCCAGGGATCTAAACCTTGTCATCACAATGAACAAAACATGCTGGAGGGATAGGTTCCTGACCCAGAGACTTCCCATACTCTGGAATAGGCTGCCCATACATGTCAAGCAGAGCGCCTCATTGGCCCTCTTCAAAAGGAACCTTGATGATTGGATGGGAGATAGGAAATTCACCCTGGGGATCATGCCAGTCGCCCTGCTAGACAGGGGTCCAGAGAAGTAAATACTGTGGGAAGAAATATCCAGGGAATTGTTATGGCTAGGCTTGCATAGGCCCTACTGCCGATAGCCTAGTACCAACCTATGGAAAAACCAATACCATATTAATGGGTGACTGTAATTACCCTGCAGTGATTCTTGGATTTTGTAAATACAACCTCCCTGAACCAAATTGTTCATACACTGACCAAGGGTGCAAACATACTGGATATGCTCCTCACTAATATGGAAAAGCACTGCACAACCCTTGGTGTAATATCCTCCCTGGTTAGATCAGATGACAAAACAGTTCCTTTGGACATTTAGCTAAAACCTGGAACCCCAGCTAACCATGGAATGCTCAAGGACTACTCTAAGGCTAACTTAGAACTATTAAATGATAACCTGGCAAAATTTCAAGCCCCCCCATAAGCCTTGCGAACACTGCTGCCTATCTGGAACTCCTCACAGAAACCATGAACAAGCATATTAATAGCTACACAGAGGCAGCTGTACCCACCAGGACTAAGTGCAGAACTAACTTAAAAAACAAGGCACCCTGGTGGAATCAAAACATCAGTAGGCTCTATAACAAAAGGAATAAAATTATGGCAAAATTAGGAGGTGTAGCACCCAAAAGGAAAAAAACTCTCATAAAATGAAACAAACAACCAAGAGGGCAAATGAAGTCTAGCAAAGCCACATTTTAGGTAAATTTGGTCTCCCAGGTGAAGGACAACTGTAAGACATTCTTTAGCTATGACACAACCTCAAAGGGAATACACAATAGTGTGAAGAGCTCATTGTTAATGGAACTACCTATACTGAGCCAGAAGATATAGCGAACCTAGTGGTAGACAAATGATGGACCCAGACTGCCTTCTAAATAGCAGAAAACATGACCTATGAGGTCCTGTCAAATCTCTATTTAACCGTAGCTTCCAAACAGGTGATCTGAAGTAGTTACTTCATTTGATCTGCAACCTGTGGGAGTCGGATCTGACCTCGGATCCGAACCGGCAGCTTTCCAAGCTTCAAGATCCGAGCTCCTAGCTCCTCCCCTCTACCCATAATCCCTTACTACCAACCACATTACCTCAGATCATTTTTTTGCCGCGGCTAAAGACAGTTGCTTCTTAGTGAAGAGCTCCTGGCCTGGTGAGATTGTTCCTTTTTCTATAGCTATTTCTAGTTTAAATTGTGTGTGTGTTGTTTTAGTGTCGAATCCTTCAAAACCCACTTTAAAAAAAAAAAAAAAAAACCTCTTTTTTCCTTAGTTTAAATTTGCCCCCCAGTGTTTGGGTGTGTGTGTGTGTGAGAGAATTTATGGCTGAGTCTAAGGCTATATTTTCAAAATGTACTGAGTGTGGCCACAAGCTTTCCCCAGCTGATGGCCACACTCAGTGCGTTTTATGTCTGGGGGCAGCACATTTGTCGGAGGCCTGCCAAATTTGTGCGACCTTCAACCCTCAGGCACTTAGGGACAGGAAGAACAAGCTGATCCTGGCGGGAAAACTCCCTCAGGAATCGGCTTCTTCTTCCTCTCCCAGCCGGGTTCAAGCTACTCCTGTAGCTTCGGCGCCGGCTACTCCCTTAGCTGTACCCGGGACTCAACCTCCCTTATCGGGTACTAGCTCTGTGGAGTCGGGTTCTTCTTACCACAGGGAGAAGAAGAAACATAGAGAGAGAGAGGGCCATACTTCAAAGAGGCGGGCCGAGTCTCATCACTCAGCTCCGCCTGAAAAGATTCTGAAGTCCCCTGAGAGGGTCTCCGGATCCTTGTCCTCTTGGCTCCATTCACCTTCCTTTTCTCCGGAGCCGGAGGAGGAGGATAGATCTCCCTCGAGGTCTTCGAGGCGGCCCTCCCGGCCTGCATCGACTACCTCCTCACGGTCTACTAGAAGCATCTCCGAAGCGGACATGGATCAAATGATGCGAAGATTTTTACAGACCCAGATGCAGATGGGGATGCTCTTGCCTCCCCCCCCCCTTCCTTGGGAGGGAGTGCAGCCCCCATTTTTGCCCCGATCGCTCCTTCTCCGACCTGTTATCGGGTCTCAGAGTTGTCGGATCCAGGCCCTTTCGGATCCGGGGATACGTCGGCGCCGACAGGGATAGTGTCTTTGACGCCGACTATACCTTTGAGCTTGTCGGATCCAAGCTCTCGGGGCCGAGGGTTGAGCATTGGATCCGAGGGGGTGGTTGTGTCTTCGGCGCCGATTGGAGCGGAGCACACCACTACCTCGGGTTCGATTGCTTCGGCTCCGATCCCGATCCTATCCTCGGAGCCGAGGAGGTTGCTTTCTCAGGCTGGTGACAGTGAATCTCCCTTGGCTTTTGAGGTGGTGGAGAGGGTACTGTCGAGGTCATCCAGGTCCCCGACCGGGCCTTCGGATCCACCCGTGCCCCCACTGTATCAGGGTCTGTCTTCGATCATCCGTCCATCTGGACAGCCTGCCCAAAGCCTCCAGTTAGTTCCTAGGGAGGAACACCACCCGGTGGACGAGCCCTCTTCGGACAGCCCCACCGAAGAGGTGCCTCGGAAGCACCAGTGCAAAAGGAGGCACCTGGACTCCCCCGAGTCCATTACCATGGATACGGATTTGGATGATACGGAAGGTTCCCCAAGGTCACCCCTTGAAGATGTCTCATTTGGAGACATCATGGAAATGTTGCGTATAAGAGGGGGGTGGTCTGCCCAAAAGCCCTCCCTGGACGAGTCCGTATTTCTGGAGGCCTTTGAGGCAGGCCCATCTACCTCCTGGGTGTCCCCCCCAGCCGACCCCTTGGTGGACCTAATTACCACCAGGGCTTGGAAGGAGCCCGACACCATGGAGCCTATCCCTAGATGCCCAGATAAGGTCCTCAGCCCTCCCTCTGATAGACCTTCTTGGTCCAAAGGCACGCCGGTTGATGCTATGTTGGGGGCGGCGTCCACTAAGAAAGAACTTGCCCAAGAAAGTTCTTCGGTCCATCCGCCGGACAAGGAGTCCCGGGCTTTGGACCGTATTGGGAAGCGGATGTTTGCTTCAGCGACCTTTGCCATAAGGTCGCTGAACTACATGGCACACACTATCAGGCTACAGCATGACTTAATTAAAGAATATGCTGCAGCCCCTCCGGAGTCCATGTCGGTCCCAGACAAAAAGGTTTTTGAGACTCGAATGGCCACTCTAAAGTCCATATCAAATACATCTATGCGGCTTCTTTCCCATGCCACGGAAGGAGCCGCTAGAGCTAGCGGAGCGGGAGTAGTCTTGCGACTGCACTCCTGGCTCCGCCTTTGCGACTTCACGGATCCCTTCAAGGCGTCCTTCGCGAACGCCCCTTACGATGGTTCAGCCTTATTTGGCTCATCAGTTTGCGACACGCTAGTCCAAAGCGAAAAAGATGGGAAGACGCTGTCGGCCGTCGGAGTCCACTTCTCTAACCCCCAAAGATCCTTCTCCAGGAATCAGAGGGGGCAAAAGAAGCTGTGGTTCCGTAAATCTCAGCATTCCCGTCCTGCTGCGGACAACTCATCCTCTAGAGGCAGAGGAGGACAAGGTGGACGCCGGCCCAGAGGCAGAGGGGGCCCGCGTAACTTCGGGTCTAGAGAACCTTTCTCGGAGGGACCCGCGCAACAGCCCTGAGGGCTTGCCCAACTGTCCCTCTCTGGAGGCAGTCGGGGGGTGATTATCGGAGCACCTGTCAAATTGGGAGTCCATTACAAATGATCGATGGGTGCTCTGGATAATATCCAGAGGTTACACAATACCGTTCTCGCACCCCCCCCCTCAAACCCAAACATCTCCCCGATGTTCCACCCCATCAAAGGGAGTCTGCAACTCAAGAAATTTCGGAGATGCTAAGAAAAAGAGCCATCCAGCCCGTCCCCCCAGATCAGTCCGGATTGGGTTATTACTCCAGGTTCTTCTTGGTGCCAAAGAAAATGGGGGACCTCAGACCCATTCTAGACCTTTTGTCCCAGAACCTGTTCATACCCAAGGAAAAGTTCCGGATGGTCACCCTCCAATCTATTCTCCCCCTTCTGCAGGAGAACGACTGGATGTGCTCATTGGACCTCAAAGATGCGTACTACCATATACTAATGGGCAGACGATCCAGGAGGTTCCTCCTCTTCCGGCTAGGAGCCAGTCATTATCAGTTCAGGGTTCTTCCATTTGGCCTAACCTCAGCCCCCAGAGTGTTTACCAAAGTCATGGCAGTGGTTGCAGCCCACCTGAGACTCCAGGGCATTCAGGTGTTCCCTTACCTGGATGACTGGCTCCTCACCGCCCCCAACAAGCATCTACTGGTTATGGCGAGAGATTACGCCCTATTTCTGTTTGGTCATTTGGACATTTCAGTGAATCTAAAGAAATCCTGCCTGTGCCCCACTCAAGCCCTAGAATTCATAGGGGCCAGGTTGAATACTCGAATCTCCAGAGTGGTTCTGACATCGGTCAGGCTGAACAGTTTGTCTCGCCAAGTCTTGGACATTCTTCGGAGCCCCGCTCCTCCAGCAGAATTAGTCCTGAGGGTGTTAGGGTCTATGTCGGCAGCGATCGGCCTTTCTCTCCATGCCCGTCTGTGAATGCGAGTGTTACAATGGACTCTCCAGGTCCAATGGTCACTATCGGTCCATCCCTTGGACATGCCGATTCCTCTGAGCAGGGCATGCAGGGACTCCCTACTTTGGTGGTTACAGGCTCAGGAACTCAAAGAAGGGAGACCCTTTGTGATTCCCCCAGTCAAATCCACGTTGACCACGGACGCTTCCTGCCTCGGGTGGGGCGGGCATTACGCAGGCAAGTCCATCCAAGGCACGTGGACTTCTCTAGAGACTGCATTGCATATCAACGTCCTAGAGATGAGGGCAGTGCTGTTGGCGTTGCAAGCTCTCCATCACCTTCTACCTCTGGGGACTATTGCAATCCAGACGGACAACATGTCCGTTGTCTGGTATATAAACAAACAGGGAGGGACCAGGTCTTACCCCCTGTGTCAAGAAGCCATGAGAGTGTGGGAATGGGCTATTTCCACCAACCGCTTTCTGATAGCAACGCACATTCCGGGGCGGTCCAACATATTAGCGGACAACTTAAGTCGGGTATTTCTCAGCCCTTACGAGTGGTTTCTGAATCCCTCTGTTGTGAAGCAGATATTCCTCAAATGGGGTCAACCTCGCTGCGACCTTTTTGCCTCTCCCCTAAACTCAAAATGCAGCGATTACTTTGCGATAGTTCCCCCCAGAGGGGAATCCCCCAGGGACGCTCTGGTTCATGCTTGGCCACCCGGTCTCCTTTATGCGTATCCTCCTCTTCCTCTGATGACGAAATTAATCCAGAAAGCCTGTCGGTTGGGGAGCAGAGTGATTCTCATTGCCCCATTCTGGCCTCGACAAGTCTGGTTCCCCTTTTTGCAGTCTCACAGTGTGGCCCCCCCCCATGGATTCTGGATCCCAGACCAGACCTAATCTCGCATCCGACAAGATGCCACACTCCAAACCTGGTCAACCTCAGGCTCACGGCCTGGTTGATCCAGTTCCGTTAATGGCAAGGACTCCCGGTATCTCGTCCCCGGTTAAGGCCATTCTGGTGGCAGCTCATAAGCCATCCACCAGAAAGCTCTACAACAGTAAATGGAAACGCTTTTCCATTTGGACAAAGGATAAGGACTTAGATCCCTTTACGGTTCCTGTTCCCACTATCCTGGACTTCCTATCCCTCCTTTTTAAGCAGGGAGCTAGTGCGTCCACCATTAAAGTCCAACTTGCAGCCATCTCTCATTATCATGTGGGGGATGGCGTAAATTCTTTGGCGTCAGCAAAGATATGCAAAGCCTTCTTAAAAGGCGTGTTTCTCTTAAAGCCTCCCATTAAGCCAGCTATTCCTCCATGGGATCTTACCTTGGTCTTACAAGCATTAACAGGACCACCTTTCGAACCGGCAGCCTCAGTGCCTTTAAAATTCTTATCCTGGAAAACGTCCTTCTTGGTTGCTATTACCTCAGCCAAGCGGGTATCAGAGTTGCAAGCCTTGTGCGTTAAGTATCCATACCTTATTTTTTCACAAAGATAGGGTGGCCCTCAGGACTAATCCTTCTTTTCTACCTAAGGTAGCCACAGAGACTAACATTAATCAGTCTATTAACCTCCCTGTTTTCTTCCCGAGTTTCCAAAACAAAGGTGAATACATATTGCACAAATTGGATGTGCACAGACAACTACATTTTTACTTGCATAGGACTAAAGATTTTCGCAAGTCAGACCAGTTGTTTGTTTCTTATGCTAAGTCAGCCATGGGCAAACCAATTTCTAAGGTGACAGTGGCAAATTGGATCTCTCAATGTATTAGACAAGCATACATTTCAGCTGGGAAGCCAGCTCCGGTTGCCGTTCTGGCGCATTCTACTAGATCTGTGGCTACCTCAACAGATTGTTGGTCTAGAGTTCCAGTAGACGATATTTGTTCAGCAGCTACCTGGTCTTCTTCCCATACGTTCATTTCTCATTACAAGCTGGACATGATCTCCAGAAGTAGGGCTTCCTTTGGCTCCGCGGTGCTTCGGAATATCCTTCCGTAGGGACCACCCAGGGCCTTTAGGTAAGCTGGGGACTCTGCCCCACAGGTTGCAGATCAAATGAAGTAACTACTTCAGATAAAGACGTTATGTACTCACCATAATGTTCCATCTGAGTAGATACTTCATTTGTCTGCAACTGACCCCCCCTGCCATCCCCCGAACCTCGGTAAGGTATTGTCCTTTGGAGAATTTCTTCTCCGTCTTTAGCCTATAGGGCAAAATAACCGATCTGAGGTAATGTGGTTGGTAGTAAGGGATTATGGGTAGGGGGGAGGAGCTAGGAGCTCGGATCTTGAAGCTTGGAAAGCTGCCGGTTCGGATCCGAGGTCGGATCCAACTCCCACAGGTTGCAGACAAATGAAGTATCTACTCAGATGGAACGTTATGGTGAATACATAACTTCTTTTTGTGCTTCAGGAATGGAGAGCAGCAACAGTCATCCCTCTGCACAAAGGTGGGCCATCTACAGACCCATACATCTCATAGTCTCATAAGCAAAGCCATGGTAAGAATTATCATGGAAGTGATCAGTAATGATATAGGAAGCCTCCAGACACTGGGACCAACCAAATTGGTTTTGTCAAGGGTAGGTCATGCCTAATTAACCTGGTAGACTTCTTTGAGAAGGTCGCCAAAGCAATGGATGAGGGCAAAATGGTTCACACTGTCTACCTTAACCTGGCCAAGGCATTTGACACAAAACACCATTCAGGCATTGTTGAAAAACTCAAGAGGTTAGGTATAAACCCAGTGGATAGTCTGTTGGTTCATAGACAGGACCCAGGAAGTTAAAATTGTGGAGTCCACTTCTACAAAGAGGCCACTTACAAGCGGAGTCCTTCAGGGATCAGTCCTGGGACTGCTCCTTTTTTCCATTTGCTTCTATGAAGTCAAGGACCTCTGTCTGACCAAATTTGCAGACTGCAAATTAGGAGCAGTCATATAATCCCTGCTGACACTAATGTTCTCCAGGAAAGGCCGAGATAGATGAATTGTGTCAGAGCCAAGGACTAAAAACTAAATGCCAAGAAATGCATAATAGTATCTTTCAGGAAGTCATCCACTCCTGCTAACTATCATACTGTCAGCACACCTATAAGAGTCAACCAAGTAGTCAGGGACCTTGGGACACATGTAGACAGTAATCTAGCCTTTGACCATCACGAGTCTGCAGTAGTGAGGAAGTCATTATATGCTATGCAGTTTAAAAACAAAGGTATTGCAAGTAGTTCCAAGGAGGTTATTGTTGCACTATGTTCAGCATTCATTAGACCTTTCATTGAGTACAATTCCCCCCAGGTTCATCCAACAATTAGAACATTCACAGATGTTCCTCACTAAAGAAATACAGGGCATAAGTAACATGCCCTATGCAGACTGCCTCAAAACCCTATCCCTGTATTCTATCTCCTACAGGCTGTTGAAGAGAGATCTATTCCTGGCATACAAGGTATTGTCAAACCGCTGATGGACCTCCTACATATCCACAAAAAAAAAAAAAAAAAAACAACACCAGAATTACCCATTCTGAAGACTTAAACCTTGCCTGTGATATAAATAGAACCTGCTGGAGAGACAGGTATGTATCCCTGTATCCCAGAGATTACCACTTCTCTGGAATAGGCCCCCAATCCATATGAAACAGAGTTCCTCCCGACACTGGACCCAACTCAATTTGGATTCATCAAGGAGAGGTCATGCCTACTCAACTTGGTGGAATTCTTTGAGAAGGTTACCAAAGAAATGGATGAGGGCATAATGGTTCACACTGTCTACCTTGATCTGGCCAAGGAATTTGACACAGGTCACAAGTGGAGACTCTCAGGGATCAGTCCTTGGACCACTCCTTTTTGGCATTTACTTCTCTAAAGTCAAGACTGATGTCAATGGTTTCTGGCTGACTAAATCTGCAGCTGATTGCAAATTAGGGCCTGTCATTGAATCCCACACTGCCACAAATGTTCTCCAGGAAGGGCTGACACAGACAAACAACTGGTGTCAGAACCAAAGACTAAAACTAATTGCCAAAAAATGTATAATGGTATTCTTTGGGAAGTCATCCACCCCTGATAACTATCATATTGATAGCACACCCCTTAAAGTTAACTCAGTAGTTAGGGACTTGTGGACACACATTGACAGTAACCTAGCCTTTGCCCATCTCATCTCTACAGTATTGAAAAAAATCATTCTCTTTACACAACTTATAAACAAAGGTATGGCATCTAGGTCCAAGGAAGTCATTGCTCAACTGTATTTAGACGTATCAGACCTATCATTGAGTACAGTGCCCCCCTTAGTATGTACCTAACCAGGCATATCCAACAAATGGAACATCCATAGAGGTTCCACACTAAAAGTATACAGGGTGTATGTAAAATGTGTTATGCAGACCACCTCAAGGCCCTATCCCTGCATTCTGTCTCCTACAGGCTGTTGAGGGGATATCTCTGCCTGGCATACAGGGCATTGTCAGATCCCACTCTGATGGACCTCCTGCTTATCAGCAAAACAAAAAGCACTAGAATTACCCATTCTAAAGACTTAAACCTTTCCTGTGATATAAATAGGACTTGCTGGACAGATAGGTATGTATCCTAGAGACCACCCTGTCCCTGGAACAGGCTGTCCATCCATGTGAAACAGAGTTCCTTCCTAATTCAGTTCAAGTGTAACTTGGACAATTGGATGGGGAGCAGGGGATTCATCCCTGGCTTGGCACGTATGTCTCTAATGGACACAGGCAAACCTGTAAATGGTTCATCTCTCAGAACCCTACTTGTAAATGTTTTATCTTCCAAGCCCCTGCTTACACTTATAAAGGGTACCAGAACTTGTCTAAGATTTAGGATGCATGGCTAGGCGTTAAAAGGACCTTATGGTCATTAACCTATGAACCTATGAGTTGTTTGGTGGTCACAAGCTTTAGTAACGGCTGAGTTGGATCCAAAGATCGGATCCGAACCCAATGGACAACGCAGATGTAATGTTATAGTAAGTATGTAACATTTTTACTATAACACTCTGCATTCAAAATATTTTATTGAAACTCTCACAGACTTAACTGAAGGGAGTGTTTTTATTTCTCTGTATGTGATCTCTGACTTCCAAGCTGCAAAAGAAAAGCAAGAATTAAAGTAAGCAAGTGGTAACTTTAAAGGAAGTCCATATAGACTTTAACAACATTAAATACTTTACCGAAGCAATAAAATGGCAAGAAAATGTGCTTATGGATATTCAAACAACAAAAAACAAACTGTCAGTGGTGTTCACACCAGAAAAAGATGTTATCTCAAAATGGTTGCAAACAGCCAAGCAACAAGACAAAAAATATTAATTGAAGAGAAAACAGATCAACCCCTATCACTCATCATCTTCTTTCAGCTTTTCTCGTTAGGGGTCGCCACAGCGGATCATCTGTTTCCATTTCTTCCTGTCCTCTGCATCTTGCATCTTGCTCTGTCACACCAACCACCTGCATGTCCTCTCTCACCACATCCATAAACCTTATCTTAGGCCTTCCACTTTTCCTATTACCTGGCAGCTTCATCCTTAGCATCTTTTTCCCAATATACTCAGCATCCCTCCTCAGCACATGTCCAAACCAACATAATCTTGCCTCTCTGGCTTTGTCCCCAAACCTTCCAACCTGGGCTGACTCTCTAATATACTTATTCCTGATCCTGTCCACCCTCGTCACACCCAGTGCAAATCTTAACATCTTTAACTCTGCCACATCCAGCTGTAACACCTGCCTTTTTGTCAATGCCACTGTCTCCAACCCATATAACATAGCTGGTCTCTCTACCCTCTTGTAGACCTTCCCTTTCACTCTTACTGGTACTCGTCTGTCACAAATCACTCCTGACACTCTTCTCCACCCACTCCATCCTGCTTGTACTCTCTTCTTCACCTCTCTCCCACACTCACCATTACTCTGAACTATTGATCCCAAGTATTTAAACTCATCCACCTTCACCACCTGTACTCCTTGCATCCTCACCATTCCTCTATCCTCCCTCTCATTCACACACATATATTCTGTCTTAGTCCTGCTAACCTTCATTCCTCTTCTCTCTAGAGCATATCTCCATCTCTCCAGGGTCTCATCCACCTGTTCCCCACTCTCACTACAGATCCCAATGTCATCTGCAAACATCATAGTCCACAGGGATTCCTGTGATCTCATCTGTCAACCTGTCCATCACCATTGCAAATAAGAAAGGCCTCAGAGCTGATCCTTGATGTAATCCCACCTCCACCTTAAATGCATCTGTCACTCCCACAGCAGACCTCACCGCTGTCACACTACCCTTGTACATATCCTGTACCACTCTTACATACTTCTCTGACACACTTGACTTCTTCATACAATACCACAACTCATCTCTAGGCACCCTGTCATATGCTTTCTCTAAGGCTACAAAAACACAATGCAACTCCTTCTGACTTTCTCTGTACTTCTCCATCAACACTCTCAGAGCAAACATCGCATCTGTAGTGCTCTATCCCGACGTGAAACCATACTGCTGATCACTAATCATCACGTCCCTTCTTAACCTAGCTTCCACTACTCTTTCCCATAACTTCATGCTGTGACTGATCAATTTAATCTCCCTGTAGTTATTACAGCTCTGCACATCACCCTTATTCTTAAAAATCGGTACCAAAACACTTTTTCTCAATTCCTCAGGCATCCTCTCACTTTCCAAGATTTCATTAAACAATCTGGTTAAAAACTCCAATGCCATTTCACCTAAACACCTCCATGCTTCCACAGGTATGTCATCTGGGCCAACAGCCTTTCCATTCTTCATCCTCTTCATAGCTATCCTTGCTTCCTCCTTGCTAATCCATTGCACTTCATGATTCACTATCTCCACATCATCCAACCTTCTCTCCCTCTCATTCTCTTCATTCATCAACCCCTCAAAGTACTCTTTCCATCTGCTCAACACACTCTCCTCACTTCTGAGTATGTTTCCCTCATTATCCTTTATCACCTTTACCTGCTGCACATATTTCCTAGCTCGATCTCTTTGTCTAGCCAATCGGTACAGGTCCTTTTCTCCCTCCTTAGCGTCCAACTTTTCATACAACTCTTCATATGCCTTATCCTTAGCCTTCGCCACCTCTCTCTTTGCATTGCACCTCATCTCCTTATACTCCTGTCTACTTTCTTCATCTCTCTGACAATCCCACTTCTTCTTTGCCAACCTCTTTCTCTGTATACTCTCCTGTACTTCCTCATTCCACCACAATGTCTCCTTGTCGTCCTTCCTCTGTGCAGATGTCATACCAAGCACCTTTCTAGCCATCTCCCTTACTAGCTCTGCTGTATCAGATCAACCCCTATCACTGAAGAGTTAAAATTGACACTACAGCCTCTTCAGTCTACCAAACAACTTTTTGGCCAACTTCAAATGTCAGGCTGTACAATCAATCAAACAGCCAAAAGAATAGAAATAACAGAAGCAAAGGTCATAGAAAATGAAATAAAAATTGCACACTTTCAAATAGACTTACAATCTAATACTAAAAACATTCAGTACATTCATGCAAAACTCTTGGATTTGGAGGCTAGAAGCAGGAGCAATAATATATCGATTAGTGGTATTTCTGAGCGATACACGCAGCCAAATCTGATCGAAATACTAAACACAATCTTCAGCCATCTCCTAGATAACCAAGCTGAAGCTAACCAGATCACCATAGAAAAAGCACATCATGCGGTTTGAGAATCACCTACATTGGATAAACCAAGACAAATATATGTCAGACTATTAAACTACCAGGATGTTTGCAAGATTGTCTCTGCTGCCAAAAGGAAGGAAGTCTTAAACTGTAATGGCGATAAAATTACCTTTGCTCTTGACCTCTGTATGCAAATTAAACAAGATCCACAGAAGTTGGCACCATTCTGTTCATTAATATCTAAAAAGATTAAATTTCAAATGAGATACCCCCTCCACTTTAATATTCCAATACAAGGGGGATAAATATTCAATTGTATCACTGAAAGAGGCAAAAAAGTCTTTTCTTAATATTTTCAACTTTTCTCCTGAATGAAGGTTGATTGGTTCGGTTGACTGTGTTATTTTCATCTAACATTACCTTCTACAAGGGTTGGGATTGGGTGATATGTTTGCTGGTTGTGTGCAGTGTTAAATAGGGACTTGACATAATACTGTGTCTGGAACTTTACTGAAGTGGAATGTTAACCCCTCAGGCTGTGAATGAACTGGAGATGGTTTAAACCTCTTGACAATATCCTAGTGCACTTCCTGATTTTTGTATCTTGAGGAAGTCTTAACATAAACAGTCATATCATTTCTGTAGCTATTGCCAAAGGGAAAGACTGTATATTGGCTTTAATTAGCAAATAGTTTAAGAATTTAAGGAAGTAATCTGATGTTGTCAGTTTTCATTCTATCCTCAACTGATGGTTCGGATCCAATCCTCAGATCCAGCTTAGCAGATGTTCTTCATCTCACATTGCTGCAGTCCTTACACTTGGGTAGTCCGCTGTCCTCGGTCGGCCCGAATATCAAAGTATTAGGCTGACGTCGGTCAAGGCGCTTAAGACTGACATCAGGACGTCAGGGTACAAATGCGCATGACCGACGTCATATCCTCAGTCATTTTTGCCGCATGGTCCGATGCAGAAGCAGCGTTGCAAGTGCCGTTCGGCGTTCTGAAATTTTTCGAATCCGGAGTTTCAGACCGAGTCAAAGTTGGCTAAGTACCCCGTTGGGGAACATTTTAGTTTTTTCTTGCCTCAGTGGTTTACCGGATGTCAGAAAAAGTGAATAACTGTATTTCTTGTGGGAAACAGATACCGCATAGAGATTATCATACTTTGTGTATTCCTTGTTTGGGGCCTGAGCACGACGTTGTTGGGTGTCGCTTTTGTGCTAGGTTCAATAAGCGCACTATTAAGCGAAGGTTAGATTGTGCCAGGTTGGTCTTTGGGAAGCGGTGCAATTATAAGATGCCGTCGGATGCTCCGACGCCCGCTTCTTCGAAGAAGCGCAAAGACAAAGCAGCTAAACCCAGGCAAGAAGAGTCGTCCGTACCGGACGCCGGTTCTTTAGAGGCGTCGGTGGAACCGGTGGTTCCGCCGGAGGCTTCTCTGGAGTCCCAGGGGGAGACTTTGTTATTGCAGGATGTGGCCTCTCAGGAGGCAGGTCAGGCTGAAGGGGCTTCTCAGGTTACTGTACTCCCCTCCCTTCCTAAGGTGGTTAGGCCTTCTCCTTCTGTTTCTAAGGCTTCTCCCAGAGGCAGGCCAGGTTTAGCTTCTGTTGGTGTCACTCCTAGTTCTTCAGGATCTGTGCCCAAGAAGCACATGCTTAAAATGGCAGAAGATTTAATTACTTTGATTAGAGGTTCTTTGCCCCCTCCAGATAAGAGGCCTAGGGTGGAACCAGAGTTGGGGAGTTTTGAGCAGGCTTCAGATGTTTCCGAGTCTTCGGCTGAAGACTTGCAGGAGTACTCTCCTTATTCTGATTCTGATGCAGATGATTCAACTCCTTCTGCTTCTCCTCCAGAGGATTTTTCTTTTTCAGAGACCCTTCATTCCATGAGGGAACATTTTAAGTGGGAAGGTCAGGATTTCTCTGATTCCAGGAAAAGGCTTAGGGAATTTTTGCTTTTACCCCAGCATAGGCCTTTGGCTATACCTCCTGTTTTGGATGTTGTGGAAGATGTGTTTGCAGAGGCTTCACTTAATCCTGATTCTTTGCCTCCTGCTCCTGTTAAACCGGATAGGTATTACAGAGTGCCTGAGGCTCATAAATATCTTTATAAGAGTCCTAGGGCGGACCCAGAAACTGTTAGTCAGGGACCTATGGGTGTCAAGGCCTCTGTTGTAAAAAATCCAGTTCCTCCAGATAAAGAGGCCAGAGCTTTGGGTAGATGGGGAAAGAAAGTCTATACTTCTTCCACCTTAGCTATGAGGGCTTTGAATTGCCAGTTTCACATGTTGAAATATCAAAACTATCTTCTTTCTCAATTGAAGTCTAAGGTAGATGCTCTGGCGGAAGGCATTGAGTGTAAAGAATTACAAGATTTAGTACATGTTTCTGAACAGGTGGGTAAGCATTCTTTACAATCTGGTTTTGATGCTGTACAGGCCTCGTCTAGGGTGGCTGCCACTGGGTCAGTTCTTCGCAGGCACGCCTGGCTGAGGGATCAGAATCTATCTGAACATGTTAAGACAAGGATTTTGGATGCTCCTTTACAGTCTGATGTGTTGTTTGGTTCACCTGTGGAGTCAGTCTTGAAGAAAATGGAGGATAAGGCTAAGTCTATGCAGACTGTTAAAGATTTTTTGCAAGTTCAGCCTCCGAAGTTGAGTAGGAATTGGCCTGCTAAGGGGTGGACGTACCCTTCTTATGATTCACAGTCTAGGGGTAGATCTAGACGTGGTAGGGGCAGAGCTCAGAGCTCCTTCAGACCTAGAACAGGGAGTTCTCCTGCACATTCTTCGGGTGAGGGCAGGGGCCAGTCCTTTCGTAAACAGGCCCAATGACCTACCTTTTCAGCTGCCAGATCCTTCTTACATGGCAGCACCTTTGGGAGGAAGGTTGGCACTCTTCAAGGAAAATTGGAGTTTGATTACCCAAGACAGATGGGTATTAGATATCATACACCGAGGTTACAGGTTTTATTTCCATACCTTGCCTCCTTTCAAAGGCATGCCAGACGTTCCTCCTCAGCAAAGACTAGAGGCTCACAAACAAATTTCTCTGCTACTCCAATTAGGGGCCATACAACCGGTCCCTCTGCCAGAAGTGGGCCTAGGATTTTATTCTCGCCTGTTCCTAGTACCAAAGAAGGGGAACACGTGGAGACCAATTCTGGATTTATCTATCCTCAACACTTATCTGGACATTCCCAAGTTCAAAATGTTGACGTTACAACAGCTTTTACCTCTGCTGGGCAAAGATCACTGGATGGTGACTCTGGATCTCAAGGAGGCTTACCTTCATGTTCCTATCAGGCTAAGTTGCAGGAAGTATCTGCAGTTTCAAGCTGGGACTTCTCATTATCAGTTCTCTGCATTGCCCTTTGGCTTATCTACTGCGCCCAGAGTGTTCACGAAGGTTCTGGCTCCAGTGATAGCTTTCTTCAGGCTAAGAGGAATACAGATCTATCCTTATTTGGATGATTGCCTGATTCTGGCCCAAGGAAAGGACGAACTTCTTCATCATTTACAATATGTGATAGCAGTGCTAAGATGCCTGGGGTATTCTGTGAACGAAATAAAGTCCAGTCTAGTACCCTCTCAGGACATGTGCTTTCTGGGTGTGAGACTGAATACAGCATCCCAGATGGCCTTTTGACCCCGGACAAACAAAAGAATCTTTCTCTTTACTTCCATCAATTGTCTCATCAGTCCAGGCTGACTGCAAAGACAGTCCTTCAAGCCTTGGGGTTCATGGCATCTTGTATTCTGGTGCTTCCCAATGCCAAACTGCATATGAGGAAGCTGCAATGGTATCTCAAAATGTATGGACACAGCACTGCCAAGATATGGACACTGTCATTCAGATAATACCTTGCATTCAAAAGGAATTTTTGTGGTGGGCTCAGGAATGTCACCTAAACAAGGGACTCTCTGTGACCCGGCCAGAGGCGAGTCAGATTCTAACGACAGATGCCTCAGACAAAGCTTGGGGAGCTCATCTAAATGGAAAGTGGGTACAAGACACGTGGCCTGCCAGACTTCAACATCTACATATCAACTTGAAGGAGATGTTAGCAGTCCAATTTGCATTAATAGCTTTCAAGGATTTACTTCTTCCAGGGCAGGTGTTGGTTCTAACAGACAACACAACTGTCATGTGGTACATCAACAAGCAAGGGGGAACACATTCTTATCCTCTCTGCAGACAAGCAATGATTTTGTGGGAGACTGCTCTCAGTTTACAGCTAAATCTTCAGGCAAGGTTTCTGCCGAGCACAGAACTCCTTAGCAGATGTGTTGAGCAGACAAATTATGGATCCCCACGAGTGGAAATTGGATCCTCATGTATTTCAGAAATTGACAGTGTTATGGGGAACTCCAGACATAGATCTGTTCGCTTCTCCACTAAACTACCAGCTGCCACAGTTTTGCACAAAAAGGTTTCATCCCACAGCTTGGAAAGTGGATGCTCTTTCATTCAATTGGAGCAATCTTCATGTGTATGCCTTTCCACCTCTGCCTCTCCTCCCAAAGGTACTCCTGAAGGTCAGACAGGACAAGCCAAGGATGATTTTAATAGCTCCAGATTGGCCTCGACAGCACTGGTACCCATTACTAAGAAGTCTGGTACAGGAGCCTCCATGGCCTTTGCCTTCGATTCCACACCTGCTGTCTCAGGAGGACAGTCATTTACTCAATGTCAAACTTCATTCTCTTCACCTAACAGCCTGGCATATTCTGTTTTAAACCCTGGAGGGTCTCAGCTTCCACAGCAAGTTTTGAATGTTATTTTGGAGGCCAGAAGGCCTAGTACAAGGAAAGTGTACGCAGATAAATGGAAGAGATTTTTATTTTGGAGTACAGCAAAGGAATTTGATGTTTCTAAGCCTAATTTAAGTGTGGCTCTTCAATATCTTACTGAGTTACTGGACAAAGGTTTGTCCTTCTCTTCTATTAAGGTTCATGCTGCAGCAATTTCAGCTCACTATGACTGTGACCCACCATTGTTTTCTCATCCTTTGTTTAAGCAATTCCTTAGAGGGGCAAAGAATATAAGACCCCCACGGAGCTCCTACTCCTGCTTGGGATCTCAATTTTGTGTTGGAGAAACTCACTCTACAACCTTTTGAGCCTGCAGCTACTGCTGAGTTGAAATATTTATCATGGAAGACTGCTTTTTTGTTGGCCATTACCTCTGCGAGAAGGGTTTCTGAATTACAGGCCCTTATGGCAGTTGAGCCTTTCTTAATTTTCCATAAGGATAGGGTATCTTTGCGTACTAATCCTTCCTTTATGCCTAAAGTGGTTTCTAGTGTGGCTTTAAACCAAACTATTCATTTGCCTACTTTTTATGCAAACCCCCAAAATAAAGGGGAAAAGATTTTGCACACTTTGGATATACACAGGCAGTTGCGATATTATTTGAGCAGAACTAAAGGGTTCAGGCAGTCTCAGCAGTTATTTGTTTCTTTTGCTTTGGGTTCTCAGGGCAAGCCTGTGTCAAAACAAACTATTTCTAAGTGGATTGGGTTTTGTATTGCTTTCTGTTATTCCCATCATGGTAAGGAGATTCCAGCTGGGATTAGGCCTCATTCCACTAGGGCTACTGCCACTTCTACAGCTTTTTAAGGGGTGGCAACTAAAGATATTTTGGAGGCAGCTACTTGGAGTTCAGTGCATACTTTCTCTAAGCATTATCACCTTCCACTTTACTCTAAATCTAGGGCTGGTTTTGCCACTGCAATTTTACAGGGCATTTTGCCAGCTCCTACTGCTTTATAGTTGTGCCATCCTCCCTTACCTCTGCTTTGGGATTCTACCCAAGTGTAAGGAGTGCAGCAATGTGAGATGAAGAACATAGTACAGTTTTGTACCTACCATAAATGTAGATGTTCGAAGATCCACATTGCTGCAGTCCAATTTACCCTCCCTCCTTCCCCTCTGTAGTTAGAGGCGGTTGTGTGGTTTGGGTTGTACATATTGTGAATATTGTATATATTGTACATTGGGTTAGTACTAGGGTGGTTGGTTGTTCTTTGCTGTCTTTTGGTTTTGACCTTTCTTTTTAGGGTCTTCTGACATCTGGGGCAAGAAAAGACTGAGGATATGACGTCGGTCATGCGCATTTGTACCCTGACGTCCTGATGTCAGTCTTAAGCGCCTTGACCGACGTCAGCCTAATACTTTGATATTCGGGCCGACCGAGGACAGCGGACTACCCAAGTGTAAGGACTGCAGCAATGTGGATCTTCGAACATCTACATTTATGGTAGGTACAAAACTGTACTTTACTAAAACTCGTGGTAACTCAAAAGCTCCTGAGCTTCTCCCTTGCCCATAATGCACCAATCTTAAGCTGCCTCACATCTCATTTGCTGCTTTTAGCAAAAAGACATGGTGAGCCTACCTCTCAAGCTTTCACAGATAAGTGATAATTTTTTTTCTTTGAAAGTCTTTTAATCCTTACATTTTCTTATATTTTCTTATATTTTTCATCCCTTACCCTCAATTGAATTTCTTCAATTACCATAGTTGGTCATTTCCTGTCCCTTTTCTCCTTTATCTAGTGTCCAGTTATTGTAGTTCTGTCTTTTTACCTTTCTTACCATCAATGGCACATTTTTCCTGCCCTTGCTTTTTTTGAATCAAAAATAAAAGCCTGTCATACTTAACATTTTCCTTTTTACAGTTGCTGTTATAATGGTGGAAAAAAGCCCATCTGGGTTTAACAAGTGTGTTAAGTGCAGACACAAGCTACCACTGTCAGATGCCCACATACTATGTGATCTGAAGTAGGCAGACTTCATTTGTCTGCACCCTGTGGGTATCGGATCCGACCTCGGATCCGAGCCGGCATTTCAAAAAGCTTAGGCTCCGAGCTCCTAGCTCCTCCCTCTACCCATAATCCCCTGCCAAGCCCTAACTGACCTCAGATTTCGTTTGCCGCTTTTCAAGTTGCAACGGACTCCTCGAGCTCCTGGTTACAGATAAGATTTTTGACTAAAAATTTTTGAAAACTTTAAACTTTAATAACTTACTTAGTTAGAGTGTACGTGTTAGGCTTTCCTCTCTCTATCTTTTTAATTTTTCGGTGGGTTTTGCGTAGTTTGTGTGTTTGTGTGTACTGTGTGTTTTAGGCCTGTTAGGGCTTAAGATGTCAGAAGCCCATAAGGCAGTCTTTTCTAAATGTACCGAGTGTGGCCATAAGCTGTCCCCAGCGGATGGCCACACTCGGTGCGTTAAATGCTTGGGGGTTGAACACCTGTCATCTGGTTGTACCATTTGTGCAGGATTCAACCCCCGAGCTTTAAGGGAGCGGAGGTCGAAGCTTGTTCTGGCAGGACTTCTCCCTCCAGATGCGGCTCCGGCCTCTGCCCCTACTAGCCAGCAGCCTTCAGCGGGTGCTGTGGTCTCCCCTCCCCCGGCTGGGACTCAACCTCCCTCAAAAAAGCCGGAGGAGAGGGAGACTTCAAGGGAGAAAGAAAAGAAGGAGAGACACAAGGAGGGGCACCACAAACGGAGAGCCGAGACCTCAAGTTCGGCTCCTCCATCCAAACGGGCCTCCCCTGTGTCTTCTAGATCTCCTCCTCCTCGGCTCCACTCCCCTCGGTTCTCTTCTGGGCCCAAGGAGGAGGAGGCTAGCCCTTCTGTGAGGTCCCCGAGGTGGCTCTCTAGGTCCACTTCGGTGGCCTCATCTAGATCCACCTTTTCCATGAGCGAAGCAGACATGGACCGGATGATGAGGCATTTCATCCAGGCCCAAATGCAAATGGGAGTGCTCTTAGCCCCCCCCCCCATCCGGGAGGGGCTTCGACCCCTTTTTTCGCCCCCTTGGCTCCTTCTCCGACCCACACCCTGGGTTCGGAGCTGTCGGTGCCGGGCAGAGTTGGATCCGGGGGTGGGTCGGATCCGATAGGTCGGCGCACCTCGGATCCGACCCATCCCTTGAGTGCTTCGGGTACTTTGGACCTGACCTCTCGGAGCCGAGGGCCGAGCCTCGGATCCGAGGGAGCTGGTGTGTCTTCGGCTCCATCTAAGTCGGAGCACACCAGTCTCTCGGATCCGACGGTTTCGTCTCCGACTCTGGTCCGTGCGTCGGATCCGAGTGGGGGTCGGCTCTCGGGGCTTAGAGAAGCTGGCTCCCCCTCGGCCTTCGACGTAGTGGAAAGGGCGCTGGTGAGGACTACCGGACCCCCGGTCCCTGCCACGGCTCCACCCCGCACTCCCTTGCAGTTGGGCCAGGCTCCCATCAGCCGGTCCCAGGGACAGCCCGCCTCGATGTCCCAAGTAGTTCCCTTGGAACATCTAGCTGCTGAAGAGGACTCCTCGGACAGTCCCCCCGAGGAAGTGCCTCGGAAGCGTAAGTGCAAAAGGAGGCACATGGACTCCCCAGAGTCCATTACCAAAGACACAGACTTAGATGAAGGGGAGGGCTCCCCAAGATCACCCCCGGAAAACATCTCCTTTGGAGATATTATGGAAATGTTAAGGATGGGGGGGGGGTCTGCCCCCAAGGCCTCCTCAGACGAGTCTGTGTTCTTGGAGGCATTCGAGGCGGGCCCATCTACCTCTTGGGTGTCCCCTCCTGCCGATCCTCTGGTGGACCTTATATCCACCAGAGCATGGAAGGATCCGGACACCGTTGAGCCTATACCCAAGCTTCCAGACCGTATCCTGAGCCCCCCGGTGGACCACACTCACTGGAGCAAGGGCCCCCCGGTAGATGCCATGATGATGGCTGCAGCCACGAAGAGGGAGTTAGCACAGGAGAGTCCCTCTATGCATCCTCCGGGCAAGGAGTCCCGCTCGATGGATCGCATTGGGAAGCGAGTTTTTAGTTCAGCAACCTTCTCTTTGAGAGCGCTGAACTACATGGCACATGTTATCAGGATGCAGCGGGACCTGATTAAAGAGTACGCTGCATCCCCCCCAGAGTCCATGTCGGGTGAGGACAAACAAGTGTACTCAACCCGTATGGCCACTCTTAGAGCGGTTTCCAATACGTCTATGCGGCTACTTTCTCACGCTACCGAGGGAGCCGCTAGAGCTAGCGGAGCGGGCCTAGTCATGAGGCGTCAGGCCTGGCTCCGCCACTGTGATTTTGCAGAGCCCTTCAAGGTGACTTTTGCGAATGCCCCTTTTGATGGTTCTGCCTTGTTTGGCAAAACTGTTTGCGGAACATTAGTCCAGAGCGAGAAGGACGGGAAGACGCTGTCTGCCGTCGGAGTCCGCTTCTCAGCTCCCCAGAGGTCCTTCTCGAAGAACCAAAAGGGACAGAAGAAGATGTGGTTCTGGAAGTCGCAGCAGTCCCAACCTGCTCCGGATAACCAGTCCTTCCATAGCAGAGGAGGACAGGGAGGTCGCCGTCCTAGAGGCAGAGGGGCTCCTAGAAACTTTGGGTCCAGAGAACCTTTCTCTGACAGACCCACGCAACAGCCCTGAAGGGTTGCCCGGCTGTCCGTCTCTTGAGACAGTCGGGGGGGGGGGCGTTTTTCAAGGCACCTGACTTCTTGGGAGTCAATCACATCAGACCGTTGGGTGCTTCGTGTGATATCCAGAGGTTATACCATTCCCCTGAGCAAGATCCCCAGATCCCGCAGCCTCCCCGATGTACCACCCGACCAAAGGGAGGCAGCAGCTGTCGAAATTGAACAGCTGCTAGAAAAAAGAGACATCCAGCGTGTCCCCCGAGATCAGACCGGATCAGGGTTTTACTCCAGGTTCTTCTTGGTGCCAAAGAAAACGGGGGACTTAAGACCGATCTTAGACCTTTCCCTATTGAACCTGTCAGTAACCAAGCAAAAGTTCCGGATGGTCACCCTACAATCTATACTCCCCCTCTTGCGGGAGAATGATTGGATGTGCTCTATCAACCTCAAGGACGCGTACTACCACATTCGGATGGACAGATGGTCCAGGAGGTTCCTTTGCTTCCGGCTGGGAGCCAGCCACTACCAGTTCAGGGTCCTCCCCTTCGGTCTCACCTCTGCCCCCAGGGTGTTCACCAAGGTACTAGCAGTAGTAGCGGCCCACCTGAGACTCCAGGGATTACAGGTCTTTCCGTACCTGGACGACTGGCTCCTGACGGCATCATCAAGGCATCTACTGTGCTCAGCCAGGGACTATTTCCTTCTTATAGCCCCAAGGCTGGGCATCACCATAAACTGGGAAAAATCTTTACTGCACCCCACACAACTTACAGATTTCATAGGAGGAAGGTTGGACACAAGATCAATGCGGGCCTTCCTCACACCAGACAGGCTGTCCAGCCTGAAGTGTCATATCACAGCAGTCCTACAACCGTGTCCGACAGCGGCTTCGGTCCTGAGGGCCCTGGGATCAATGGCAGCAGCTATTCCACTTCTTCTTCATGCTCGCTTATACATGCGGGTTCTTCAATGGACCCTACAGGTCCAGTGGTCCCCGCTATACTCCTCTCTCAACAGCCCAATAGCGGTCAGCAAGGCATGCAAGGACTCCCTTTTTTGGTGGCTCCAGTCTCCGGAGCCTCTAGCAGGGAGACCCTTTTGTGCAGCATTCCCCCGAGCCACGGTGACTACGGACGCTTCTCGCCTCGGGTGGGGGGGCATTCTGCGGGCA
Organism: Protopterus annectens; assembly: GCF_019279795.1. Lineage (NCBI taxonomy): Eukaryota > Metazoa > Chordata > Ceratodontiformes > Protopteridae > Protopterus > Protopterus annectens. Next base: position 1,145,615,073 of record NC_056745.1, on the reverse strand, counting down.
AGATTGTCCAAGGCACGTGGAAAACCTCAGAGACCTCGTTGCATATAAATGTCCTGGAGATGAGGGTGGTGCTCCTAGCGTTGCAAGCACTTCACAGCCTTCTTCCTACGGGGACTATTGCGATCCAGACAGACAACATGTCAGTAGTCTGGTACATCAACAAGCATGGAGGAACCAGGTCCTACCCCCTTTGTCGAGAGGCCATGAGAGTCTGGGAATGGGCAATTTCCACCAAACGCTTTCTTATAGCAACGCACATTCCGGGAAAATCCAACATCCTTGCGGACAAGCTCAGTCGCACCATTCTTTCCCCGCACGAGTGGTCTCTCAATCCTCTGGTAGCGAAGAAGATTTTTGCCGTCTGGGGGCAACCCTGTTGCTATCTTTTTGCTTCTCACTCAAACGCCAAATGCGACAGTTTCTTCGCTCTACTTCCCCCACCTGGGGAATCTCCGAGAGACACTCTGGTGCATGCTTGGCCTCCCGGTCTCCTTTATGCCTATCCTCTACTACCTCTGATGCAGAGGCTATTGCAGAAAGCCAACAGTTTGGGGAGCAGAATGATTCTCATTGCCCCGTTCTGGCCTCGTCAGCCGTGGTTCCCTTATGTATGGTCTCACAAAGTGAATCCGCCCTGGATTCTAGATCTGATCCCGGATCTCATCTCCCATCTTCTAGGACTCCCGGTCCCGAATCTACACACCCTGAAATTGGCAGCCTGGCTGCTCCAGTTCCATCCTTGATTAGGACTCCCGGTATCTCGTCACCTGTCAAGGCCATTTTAGTGGCGGCTCATAAACCTTCCACTAGGAAGGTTTATCGGAGCAAATGGAAAAGGTTTTCTATTTGGGCGGTCCAGAAGAGTATAGATCCTTTTTCAGCACCTATGTCTGCGGTACTGGACTTCTTAACAGACCTCTTTCATCAAGGGGCTAGTTCTTCCACGGTAAAGGTACAGATGGCAGCGATTTCCCATTATCATATGGGTCATGAGTCAGCTCCCCTCATGACTGCAAAAATTTGCAAAACCTTTCTTAAAGGAGTTTTTCTGTTGAGGCCACCGGTCAAAGAAGCTATACCACCTTGGGACCTATCCTTAGTTCTACAGGCCCTTACTGCTCCCCCCTTTGAGCCTGCAGCTTCTGCAGATCTAAAGTACCTTTCCTGGAAGACTGCTTTCTTGGTAGCCATCACATCAGTCAGAAGAGTGTCGGAACTTCAGGCTCTATGCATCAAACCGCCTTACCTCTCCTTTTTTCCCGATAGGGTGTGCCTCAGGACCAATCCATCTTTTCTTCCAAAAGTTTCTTCGGAATCTAATATTAATCAATCAATCAATTTACCTGTGTTTTTCCCCAATTATAAAAACAAAGGAGAATATAAGCTGCATTCTTTAGATGTTCATAGACAATTGCACTTTTACATTCACAGAACGGCTGGTCATAGACAATCAGATCAACTGTTCGTCTCCTTTGCTAAATTTGCTATGGGCAAAGCGGTTTCCAAAGTCACACTGTCGAGATGGATTGCTAATTGTATTCTGCAGGCTTATGACACTTCAGGTATTCCTGCTCCTCAAAGGGTTACTGCTCACTCTACTAGGGCAGTTTCCACGTCAGCTGCGTTTAAGTCCTGAGTGCCATTGGATGATATCTGCGCGGCAGCCACTTGGGCCTCATCTCATACCTTCATTTCTCATTATAAGGTGGATGTTGTTTCCAGGGGAAGAGCATCCTTTGGCTCAGCGGTGCTCCGGAACATCCTTCCATGACGGCCGCCCAAGATTTAGGTAGCTGGGGACTCTGTCCCACAGGTTGCAGACAAATGAAGTCTGCCTACTTCAGATTTAGAAGTTATGTACCCACCATAACATTCCATCTGAGTAGGTGACTTCATTTGGATGCAACCATCCCCCCCTCCATCCCCCTGACCTTTATACAACAAGAGTTTATGCATCTATTTAGATACTTTTTATTCTAGTATTATATAGGCAAACTCAATCTGAGGTCAGTTAGGGCTTGGCAGGGGATTATGGGTAGAGGGAGGAGCTAGGAGCTCGGAGCCTAAGCTTTTTGAAATGCCGGCTCGGATCCGAGGTCGGATCCGATACCCACAGGTTGCATCCAAATGAAGTCACCTACTCAGATGGAACGTTATGGTGAGTACATAACTTCTAATTTATTGCCTAGAGCCACAATATCTGCAAGAGGATTGTTTGATCTGCCATCGTTTTATTCCTAGGGCTGTAATAGAGAGAAAAAAAACAACATATAAACATAACTTTCTCTAGAATGTGTAAAAATCTGTTAACCAGTTTACTGTGTAATTTAATTTAATCCTGACTTGTGCTCAGGATTAACTGTAACCTGTGGAACTTGTTTAACTTGCTTACTTATGTAATCTCTGTAAATAGTCTGTTTGTAATATGTAATGCTGGTATTATGTAATGCTGTATCTGCTTACCCTTGGAGATTTTTCTCCCCGGGCCTCTGCTGAAAATGGACATGCATCCAGTCGGACTATCCCGGTCAACAAATGTAAAATTAAATAAATAAAAATAAATAAACATACTAAAAGGATTGTTATCGTCATTTGGGGAAGCAATATCTGGGGCTCAGTTCCCAAACGTAAAACTAAAGAAGTAAAGCCTTCATCTTCAAGCCTTCTACCTCATTCACTTTGGGCTTGGCGCTGTCTAGAAAAAGGCCTAAGTTGGATCTGAAAAGATCCCAAAGTTCTTCACCCTTGGATCCAAGAAAGAAAAAAGAGATGGATTTGACTATCTCAGACATGACAAAAAAGCCATTAGATCCAACTGCCTCAAGTCCTATACTTCTTCCCAGACCAAATATTCACCGTCTGTTGATCCTGTGCCTCCCAGGGTATCCTCACCCTTTTTGGAATGACACTGGGCCAAGTCCCCTCTCTTACCTTGACTCATTCGTCCAGAAGTCTGACAGAGGAAGATGTGGAAAGAATGATGAAGAAATTCCTCTCGGTGCAGATTCAGATGGGTGTCTAGCTAGCTACCCCCTTGGGTCAGGAGGCCCATCTATTAACCACACCCCCACTTCAGCCTCCTCCTCTGATCTCTTCAGTTGCTTCATAGTCCCTGGATCCAAGCCTTCTAGGTCCATCTGGCTCGGATTTGAAGATAACATTATCTTTGGATCCTAAGGTTACTCTGAGTGCTCCAGTTTAGATTTCTTCTGATCTGGATGATTCTCAGAGCCAAAGCTTCCTTATCAGATCAAATGTGTTGGGGTCAACTCCAAAGTTGTCAGAGCTGTCTCAGTGGTCCAGAACCTTGCCTTCTGGGTGCTAGGGTCTTTTCTCTCTCTAGAACGATCGATCTACAAGGTTGTGAAGAGAGTGTTCTCTGCTTCGATTCTCAACCTTCTACCTAGATGCTCTGTGCTTGGAACATCATCATTCTATATCACAGGGACAGCCAGTCTGAGGTCTCCAGGCTTCCAAGCAGGGTATCATGTTTTTTTTTGTTACCTTCCCAAAGCACCCCACTGAGGAGGCCATTAGGAAAAAGAAGTGCAAGATGAAGCACTTGGACTCTCCACAAGAGTCAGTCACAGAGAATACAGACTTTGATGAAGGTGAAGGGTCCCCACGATCACCTCCAGAAGATGTCTCATTTGGAGACATCCTTGAGATCCTAAAACAGAGAGGTGGTTGGACCACCATCAACCCTTCATCTGAGGAGTCAGTGTTCCTGGTGGCTTTTGGTACTGGCCTGTCTACCTCCTGGGTTATTCCACCCACTGATGATCTCATTGAATTGGTCTCTCGGCAGGCAAGGAAGGAACCTGACACAGTTGAACCCATACCCAGAAGACCAGACAAGATTCTGGCACCACCTTCAATGAAGGGGTTTTGAACTAAAGGGGTGACCATTGATGCCATGGTCATGGCAGCAGTTACCAAAAAGGAACTTGCCAAACAGAGTTCCACTGTTCATCCCCCTAATAGTGAGTCTAGGGCTATGGACAGGTTTGGGAAGCATGTCTATGCATTAGCAACCTTTGCCCTTAGGTCACTGAATTATTTGGCACATTTTACTAGGTTGCAGAGGGATTTGATCAAAGAACGTTCAAATTCCCTCTCAGGATCCATTTCTACAGAGGTTCAATCATCTGTGACTTCTCAGTTAGCTACCCTACAATCTATTTTGAATTCTTCCATGAGGCTTATTTTTCATACAGCCAAAGGTGCCTCAAGAGCAGTGGGTTCAGGCACATCTGTTAGATGACATGTCTGGATATGATTATATGATTTTGCTGAACCTTTCAAGTCTTCATTCGTCAGTACTCCTCTCCTTTTGACGACACATTTTTGTTTGGCTCCAAAGTGAAGGACACATTATCCAGGTGTGAGAAGGATGGAAAGACCCTCTCTGCAGTGGGCATGCATTTTTCAACCCTTTAAAGATCCTTTTCTAGGAATCAATGAAGTAGTCAGAAGCTGTGGATGTTCTTCGTGTTTCACAGTTGCAGTCATCACACTTGGGTTATCCCTGACAAGGGTAGCCCTCAGGCAGCTTAGTATTTCTGCATCGGTTCAGTTGCTGCCGCTTGAGGACTGATGTCAGGTTGTCAGTGGTATAAAGAAAGGCATCCGACGCTATTACATCGGTCTTTCTTGCCGTGGAGCGCGAAGCAGAAGCAGTTTGTATGAGTGCTGGTCGGCCACTACCTGAGTATCATTTCCGAATTGAAGTCTTCGAAAGCTAGGTACCTCGTTGAGGATCCTTTTTTATTGCACCAATTGATGTCAGAAAACGGTAATAATTGTCTTGCCTGTAGAAAGCAAATACCACACTGGGACTTCCACTCTTACGGCGTCACTTGTCTTGGCCCAGACCATGACATCCCTCATTGTCGCTTCTGTACTTTGTTTAATGCCAGAACTATTCGTCGTCGGGTCCTTATTGTACCCATATATTTCCGTTTACAGTCCTTGAATTCAGATATGGCTTTGATAAACCATCTGACAGCAGATCTTTCGAAAAAATGTAAAGATAAAGACAGAGACAGACCGTACAAGACCAAACATTTCGGCGACACTTCTGTTAAGCTGGTCATCAGTCCTCTGGAACTCAGTGAGGTGCTTTCGCAGCCCCTGATGCCCGCTTCAGTTAATTCACAGGCCGCTACCGAGACCCTTTAAGAGTCTGGTATTACCTTGGATGGGTCCGGAGCCTTTGTGCAGGCACCGGCTTCCAAGGAAGTCCTTCGCAACATTGAATCCTGACATAAACCAATGCCTTCTTTCATGTCTACCATTCTTTCGAAAACAACTGAGTTCCTTAGGCACAGGGGTCGAACCACACCCAAGAAACCGACTACCCATGCTCAGGCGCCTGCTCCCTTGCCTCAGTCTCAAATGCATAAAATGGCATAAGACCTTATCATGCTGATTAGGGGAAGCCAATCCACTCCCTCAAAAAGGAATAGAGATCTGTCTCCAGTAGGTTTGTCTGAACAAGAGTCAGATGAATCCGATGCATCTGACTATGAAGACATGCAACCCTCTCCACATATGAGGATTCTGATGCAGAGGAATCCATTCCTTCAGCCTCTCCCCCAGAGGATTTTTCCTTTGGGGAAACCCTGCATACCTTAAGGGAGCATTTCCAATGGGAGAGTCAAGACTACTCACAGTCTAAAAAGAGACAGCACAGGTCCTTAGCCATCCCCCCAGTCCTAGATGTGGTGGATGATGTCTTCCTTGAATCCAGCTTGACTCCAGACGCCCTCCCTCCTGCTGCTAGAAAACCTGACAGGTACTACAGGGTCCCTGACTCACACAAATATCTTTGTAAAAATCCAACAGCTGACCCTGAGGTCATTACTCAGGGGCCTAAAGTGATTAAAGCAACTTAAGCTAAGAATCCCACCCCCTCAGGCAGGGATTCCCGAGCATTGGACAGATGGGGTAAAAAAGTATACACCTCAGCTACTCTTGCTATCAGGGCACTAAATTGTCAGTTTCATATACTTAAGTATCAGCAACATAACTTGCAACTCCTTAAACAAAGAATTTCCTCCTTTCCCCTTTTGAACCAGCTTATTCTGCAGAGTTAAAATTTCTATCCTGGAAGACACCCTTCCTCCTGGCCATCACTTCAGCCAGAAGAGTCTCTGAGCTGCAAGCACTCATGGCTGTGGAACCCTTCATCATCTTCCATGCAGACAGGGTATCCCTCAGAATTAATCCATCCTTCATGCCCAAGGTGGTATCCAGTGCAGCTCTCAACCAATCCATCCATTTACCCACCTTCTTTCCTAACCCCCAAAACAAGGGGAAAGGATTCTGCACTTTCCAGATTTGCACAGACAGCTCAGATGCTATCTGGACAGGACTAAACCCTTCAGAAAGACTGATCAATTCCTGGTTAGCTTTACTTCAGGGTTAGAAGGCAAAGCTATCTCCAAGCAAACCATTTTCAAATGGATAGCACACTGCATCCATTTTTGCTATAAACAGCATGGCAAGCCTCCCCCCAAGGGGTTCAGGACACACTCCACCAGAGCAGCCTCCACCTCTGCAGCTTTCCTCAGAGGAGTCCTCACCAAGGACATCATGGAGGCTGCCACCTGGACATCTGTTCATACTTTTACCAAGAACTACCACCTCCTTCTGTTCTCCAAATCCAGGCAAGGTTTGCCTCTGCAGTCTTGCAGGGCATGCTAGCCAGCCCCTAGCTTCCTGGACTGCCTCAACCCATTTCCTCAGCTTTGAGAACCTACCCAAACGTGATGACTGCAACAGTGAAACACAAAGAACATAGTACAGTTGTGTACACTTACCATAAATATAGATGCTCTAGTGTATTCACTGTTGCAATCCTGGTTTCCCTCCCTCCATCCCCCTTTCTCTTTTTATTCCTTTTTTCCTTGTTGTTCTCCTTTCCTTACAAGGGGCATATTGGTATTTATTTTCCACTGGTGGGGTTCTACCACCAGAGCCTGGCCTCTTAATTTGGGGGCTCCTGACAGGTTAGGGCAAGAAAAACTGTTGTAATGGCGTCGGATGCCTTCCTTTATACCACTGATGACCTGACATCAGTCCTCAAGTGACAGCAACCAACGCAGAAATACTAAGTCTCTGGTATTCAGGTCCTTCGAGAACACACACATGGAAAAAGTTCCCCTGGGGGCAGAGGGGGAACTCTAGTGATCAACGCCACCCCCGAGACAGAGGAGGCACACAGAACCAGGGGTCCAGAGATTCTTCCTCTGACAAGACCCTACCAGCACTCCTAAAAGAAGGTCCAATTGTCCACCTCTGGAGACAATCTGGGTCAATTATCTATGCACCATAGAGCCTCGCTAGACATAACAAAAGATAAATGGGTGCAGAAGATAATATCCAAAAGCTATACAATACCCTTTTCCCTCCCACCTCGAGTCTCAAAAAAAAATCCCCAATCTTCCACCCAGTCAGAGGGAAGAAGCAGCAATTCAGATACAAAATCTGCTAGAAAAGAGAGTCATCCAAGAGGTCCCACCAGACCAGATAGAATACTGAACTTACTCAAGGTTCTTTTTAGAGCCAAAGAAAACAGAGGACTGATGACCAACTTTGGATCTCAGCAACTTGAACAAATCAGTTCAACATACCAAGTTTCGGATCATCACAGTTCAGTCCATTCTCTCCTTTCTGGGCAAGGATGACTGGATGTGCTTGCTGGATCTTCAGGATGCATACTATCACATAAAGAAGAACAGACGATCCAGAAGGTATCTACTGTATGCTTCCATCTGGGAGCCAGTCACTACCAGATCAGCACTCTGTCTTTTGGTCTCACCACAGCCCCCAGGGAGTTCACCAAATGCATGACAGTAATAGCAGCTCACTTGAGACTGCAGATATTCTGGGTGTTTCCATATCTAGATGACTGGCTCATTACCACTCCAACCAGACATCTCTTGATAAGGGCAAGAAATCTGGTTCTTCAGACTTGTTCTCATCTGGGAATCGCCATAAACAAGTTTCAACTACAACTAACTCAAAATTTGGAATTTTAGTAGCAGTTTTCAACACAAAATCAGTGATAACTTTATTACCTCCAAGAACAAAAACACAGTTGGAGTGAAGGTTCAGTGGAAAAAGTACATCAAATACTAAGAACAAACCACTGATACCAGTTTGAAGAGTGAAACAGTTTTAATATCCAAAAAGAACGCAAAGCTTTCAAGTATGAAATACCCTTCCTCAGTGCTGACAATACACAATTCTAATAGCACACCTGTTAAGTCATAAAAATTAATTACACAGCCAATAAAAACAGAGTAAGAATTTCAAACATTTAAAGTCATATACAAAAATATACAAAAGTATATAATTCATATCAAGACACTAAAAACATAAAGTGTATAAACATAAAAAATAGATAATAAGCACAGGCTTAATAGAAACAGCCTGGTTTATACCAGGTACAAGATCTGCTTGTAAGCGTACAATCCAGTTAAGTTCCTTATTCTCCAGCTTAGTATTTATATCATCTGTTCTCATTGATTTCACTAATAGCTCAATAACCCTAAATAACCCTAAATTTGAAATTATGTGTAGTGTTTTCTGCGACATGTTTTGCAAGGGAATTATTCATAATTCACCACCTGATGTCAGAATTATGTTCAATAATTCTGTCTTTTAAGTGTTGTTATGATTTACTGACATAAAAACTTGCACATTTTGTGTAAGTTGCAAGATAAATAATATTACAACTATTACAGGTGGCATAACATTTAAAAGTGAAGGTAATGCCTGTTGTAGGATGTATAAAAATATTGCTTTTTTCTATGAAAGAACAACAACAATTAAAGCACATAAAGGTCACTTGTTTCATTATTTTATTCCCATCAGTGTCATTTTTCATATCCTTATAACATAGCCTATTCCTTAAATTGGTGCAGTTTCTTAGTGAAATCAGTGAGAAGAGGTGCTATAAATACTAAGTTGGAGAATAAGGAACTTAACTGGATTTTGCGCTTACGAGCAGATCACATACCTGATATAAACCAGGCTGTTTCTGTTAAGCCTGTGCTTAAGGTAAAGCAAGCTATTTTTATGAAATTTATTTTATTAAGTATGTAACAAGTGTTTTTTTATAAAAAGCATTTCTTATATAGGAAGTATTCTTATTATCTATTTTTTATGTTTATACACTTTATGTTTTTAGGGTCTTGATATAAATGATATATTTTTACATGATATGACTTTAAATGTTTGAAATTCTTACTCTGTTTGTATTGGCTGTGTAATTAATTTTTATGACTTAAAAGGTGTGCTATTAGAATTGTGTATTGTCAGCACTGAGGAAGGGTATTTCATACCTGAAAGCTTTGCGTTCTTTTTGGATATTAAAACTGTTTCACTCTTCACGTTGTTATCAGTGGTTTGTTCTTGGTAGCTTCACTACCTCCCTCAAGAGTACAGACTATCAGATCACAGATCAGAAAAATAGCCTGCAGTACCAAAATTTCAGCCCACTTGGTCCTTCAAGCTCTAGGATCAATGTCAGAGGTAATAACCTTAGTACCTTTAGCCAGATTTTATATGAGGATTCTCCAATGGATACTAGAAAAACAATGGTCGATACTTTGCCAACCCATATCAACTCAGATTTGAATCACTCAGACATGCAAGAGGATCTCAGGTGGTGGATACAATCAGATCAGGTTCTACAAGGCTGTCTGTTCATTCCCACTCAGGCCAAGGACATAGTGACCACTGATGCTTCCTAGTTTGGGGGGACATTTTCTGTGGAAAACAGTCCAAGGCATTGGGTCCCCTGAAAAGGCCATGTTGCATATTAATGTCTTAGCAATGAGAGCAGTGTTTTAGCATTGCAGGCCTTTTGGGATTCTCTTGTTTCAGGGATGATTGTAATTCAAACTGACATTATGTCAGTAGTTTGGCACATCAACAAACAAGGAGGGACCAGATCATAACCCTTGTGTCAAGAAGCAGTCTGAGTGTGGCAATGTGTGATCTCATCCAATGGCTTTCTCAGAGCAAAGCACATTCTGGGAAGTCCAATATGATAGCAGACAAACTGAGCAGGTACATTCTTCTACCTCACAAGTGGTCTAGCAACAAGAAAGTGACAGAAATTATTTTTTCATCGATGGAATTAGCCTTGCTGCAATCTTTTCACTTCTCTCCTAAACAGCAAATACAGCAACTACTTTGCCATAATCCCCGTACAGGGGGAATCACCAAGGGATGCTCTACTCCATGATTGGCCCCCCGGCCTACTTTATGCCTACTCACCAACTCCATTAATTCCAAAATTTCTACAGAAAGCTGCCAGGTTGAAGAGCAAAGTCATCCTCATTGCACCTTACTGGTCCCATCAGATTTGCTTTCTCTTCCTTTGGCCTCACTTACTTCACAAACCTTGGATTCTGGATCTGATTCTGGATCCAACTCTGGACCTCCTGTCTCACCCGACAGGCATGATCCGTTCAGACATCTCAAACTTCTGTCTGACAGCCTGGTTTCTTTAATTTCATTAATAGCCAGACAACCAATTTTCACTTCCCCTGTCCAATATATACTTTTATCTTCCCATAAACCTTTGACACAAAAACTGTATATAAGTAAAAGGAACAGATTTGTTTACTGGGCACAACAAAATCATGTTGAGCCATTTTCAACTCCTGTACATATCATACTCGAGTTTTTAGCTTTACTTTTTTAAAGAAGGGGCTAGTTCCTCAACCATTGAACTTTTAGCAGCAAAATCAAATTTTCACATTAGATTTGAAGGTTCTTCAGTAGACTCTCATAAATTGTGCAGAACATACTTGCAAGGCACTCTCCTTTTGAGACCCCCATTTAAGGACCCTACCCCTACCCCCCAATGTGATTTTAATTTGGTACTGCAGGCACTAATACATTCCCCCCTTGTACCGGCAGCTAAATGTCAGCTTAAGTATCTTACTTGGAAAACTGTTCTTCTAGTAGCCATTATGTCTGCTAGATGAATTCCAGAGATTAAAGCCTTGTCTTCAAAACCTCTCTACTTGATCTTTCACAAGGATAGAGTAATGCTTCAAACAACTGCCTCCTTCCTTTCCAAGGCTGTGTCAGAATCTAATCTTCACCAGTTTGCCACTATTATTTCCTAATTTTGCAAATAAGGGCGAATACATGTTACATTTATTGGATGTTCACAGACAATTACATTTTTACTTGCATAGAACTAAGGAATCAGAAAAAACATACTAAATGTTTGTTTCCTTTGCAAAATTGAATTTGGGTAAACCAGTTGCAAAAGTTACTTCAGCCAGATGGCTAACTGATTGTATTTCATTTATCTATAACAAATTGGGTATTAACTTACCAAAACTAGTGTGAGCACGTTCAACTTGGTCCATGGCAACTTCTTCAGTCTTTCTATCCAGAACTTCCATGGATGACATATGTGCAGCAGCAACTTGGGCTACTCCCCATACATTTATTCCTCACTACAAACTGGATATGGTCTCCAGGGGTAGAGCATCATTTGGTTCAACTGTGCTCAGGAATATCCTTCCTTAGAGTATACTCGGGATTGTAGGTAGCTAGGGACGCTGTCCCATCAGTTGACGATAGAATGAGAATTGACAACATCAGATAAAGAAGTTATGTACTCACCATAACATTCCATCTGTGTTGTCCATTTTCATTCTTCCTCAACTTCCCACCCACCAGCCCCCGTCCTTCTATTCACAAACTCCTGGATGAATGAGCTGTTACAGGAACATCATTGTCCTTTGTATTGAGCTCCAGATATATTTTTTTCCTTTACTGAGCACATGCAGTCTTACATTTCCTATATTTATGCATAGGTTCATAGGTAGGTACTAAGCTATTGGCTCTGGGACCTATACAAGCACAGCCAAAAAGGTATCCTGTCTTTTGCCACCCAAGAAAATTATTTTCCTGTGCCACTGTTGAGCAGAGCCACAGAGGTGATCCCTGGGGTGAATTTCCTATTTCCCATCCAGTCATCAAGATTTTTCTTGAAGAGTGCTAATGAGCTTTGTTTGATATAGATAGGTAGATTATTCCAGAGTATGTGAGGTCTTTGGGACAGGAATCTATCCCTCCCACATGTTCTGTTTATTGTGGTGACAAGGTTTAGGTCCCTAGAGCGTGTAGCTTGGAGGGATTGGGATTTCTTTAAGTGGAGCATGTCCAACAGCTCTGGGTTTGACATAGCTTTGTATGTTAGGCAAAGATCACCTCTGAGTAGGCGATATGCAATGGAGTAAAGCTGGAGTTTTTTGAGACGGTATTTCTGCAACCTTTCCAGTTGTTGTAGATGTCTTGTGAGGTACATACCAAAAGGGGCATTGTACTCTATAATGGGTCTAATGACTGATGAGTAGAGGGGGACAATGACCTCTTTTTTTCTGGATGAGAAAGCTTTTGTGATGAGGTGTGCCACATAGAAGGATTTCCTGACTACTGTGGTGATGTGATTATCAAAGGAGAGACTACTGTCCACCTGTGTCCCAAGGTCTCTCATCACAGTTTCGGTGTTAAGTATACTACCACCTATGTTGTAGTTCATGGTTACAGAGTTTTTACCAAAAGGGATGACAATGCACTTTTTGGCATTGAGCTTGAGGCCATGGCTTTGACACCAGGCATCTGTCTCAGTGAGGCCTTTTTGTAGGATGTTCACATTGTTAGGAGTTTTGATTAAGGCTCCTAGTTTGCAGTCATCTGCAAACTTCATTAGCCATACACCTTTTGTGTTAGCCTGTACTTTAGAGAAGTAGATACCAAACAGGAGAGGACCCAGGACTGAACTCTGTAGTACTCCACTTGTCACTGGTCTGAAGTCGGATTTGGAGTCTGTTAATTTCACAGTGTGGGTTCTGTCAGTGAGCCAGTTGGCAACCCATCTTGTGACATAGGGATTTATACCTAGTTTAGTGAGTTTATCTATAATTCCAGAGTGAGGGATGGTGTTGAAAGCCTTGGCAAGATCTATATAGGCTGTGTGAACCACCTTACCCTTGCCTACGGCTTTGGTGACTGCTTCAAAGACGTCTATCAGGTTTAGGAGACATGATCTGCCTTTTACAAACCCGAACTTGGTAGGGTCCAGAGTTTGGAGATTACCAATGTCTTTGTTTATAAGTTCCATGATGATACGTTCCATGGCCTTGCAGACCAGGCTCGTCAGGCTAATGGGGCGGTAGTTCCCGGGGTCCATGGTGGCTCCCCCCTTGTGAAGTGGGATAAACGTCGCTGTGCGCCATTCAGCAGGCACAAAGCCAGAGGTGAGGCTATGATTGAACATGGTACTTAGGTGGGGTGCCAGTTCGTTCTGTAGTTCATGTAGAACGCAGCCTGGGATGTTGTCTGGTCCCATGGATGCTGTGTTCTTGGCTTTGGAGAGTGTGGGTTTTACCTGTGCAGCCATGATTACAGGAACTTTGCATTCTTCCGGTATAGAGATGGACTCTTTAGGGGGTGAGAGGGGGATAAAGTTAGCACTGAACCTATCTGCCAGGATGTTGGCAATATCAGTTGGGTCTGTATATTTAATGCCATTGTGCTGTAACTCAGAGCAGATCTGAGTGTTGCCATTGAGATTCTTGACATAGCTATAGAATGCTTTGTGGTTTTCTTTAGAATCAGTGGCAATTTTGTTTTCATAACTAACTTTGGAGGATTTTATCAGGGATTGCAGCTTCTTACTGAGGCTGACCAGGGAGCTCCTCCACACATGGGATTTTACTCTCTTTTGCAACAGTGTCTTCCTTCTGTTGTTAAACATTTCATCTGATGTTGAAAATCTTTGTTTATTCATTACCATTAGGACCTCAGTTCCGTCCTTGGAACCGATACGGCCGCTTCCAAACCCGCACCAGCCCAAAACTCTCAGCTAAGACCTACCCATAATGCCCCTCTCCTAGTTACTTCAGATCTCATTTGCCACTTTCCTAGTCAGATGTGCTAGCCATCTGTCTCAAAGCTAAGTAGAAAATTGTTCATTTTAAGACAGTTTCTCTTCAAAATTATTTAATTTTTAGTCAATTTAGCCTTTTCTCACTGTCGCCTATAACCTAAGCCTATTTTCTACCCTTTTCCTTGGTAATTTAATTTGTTACCTTTATTGGTACTGTCCCTCTCTCCTGTCTTTGACAGGCCTTTTCTTTTTGCTAGTGGTATTTTTTTTAAAATAACATCATTGGTATTTTCTCCCTTAATTTTTCTATAGGATAGCCTTGTTGCCTTACTATGTCAGACAAAGCTAAGTTGGGATTTAAACAGTATGACAAGTGTGGCCATAAGATGCCTAACTCAGATACACATGTTCGTTGTGTCTGTTGTTTGGGCGTGGATCATATTAAAGCTGACTGTGACATTTGTGCTAGGTTTAGTAATTGTACACTAGCAGAACGTAAAAATAAACATCTTAAAAGGATTGCTCAAGACACCTTTTTCAGATGCTCTATCTGGGTCGGCAGTCTCACCCCCTCCATAGACTAAAAAACATAAGGAAAAACAGATTACTCAAGACACCTTTTTCAGAGGCTCTATCTGGATCAGAGGTCTCACCCCCTCCAAAGACCAAAAAACATAAGGAAAAATGGATTACTCAAGACACCTTTTTCAGAGGCTCTATCTAGGTCTGGTATCTCACCCCCTCCAAAGACCAAAAAACATAAGTAAAAATGGATTATTCAAGACACATTTTTCAGAGACTCTATCTGGGTCGGAGGTCTCACCCCCTCCAAAAACCAAAAAACATAAGGACAAACAGAGTCACTCAGTTTCTACATCTCCATCAGTTACAGAGCCGAGTCAGCTCCATGCTTCACCGGCGCCCTCAGCGCAAACCTCTTCGGCACCAGGCTGTGTGTCTTCTTCCTCGGTGCCGTCCATGATATTCATCCCTATTTCTGTTTCGACCTCAGCACCACTGACTTTGGTGCCATCCTTGGATCCAACATCAACTCCGATGACTGTACCTGCTTCGGCACCATCCCCAGCCAAGGTGCCGACAGTTTCTTTGGCTCCATCGGCTCCAAAACTCAAATACCTGCCAAGGGCAAGATACTTCCACTCCGGTGCATACTGTCTCAGTTCCGACTGCAGTGTTTTCCCTGTCTGCACCATCCACCCTTGCTGCATTGGCTTCGGTGGAACTGATGCTCTCCCAAAGCAGTGTTTAGACCATCTGTACCTTGGTACCTAGCCTGGCATCTATTTCATCGCTGGTGCTGTCTATGTCCATGGCTCCGATGGCTTACAGTTCTCTCACAGCTCCTCACCTGGAGGTGGGCTCCTCATGGCAAGGTGTGACCCGGTTCCGAGGTTGTCCCTCTCGGTTCCGGACTCCCATCCCTCCTCAGGTGGGCCTACTGTACAGGTAGTGGACTTGCAGTCAGCACCAATGACATCAGTATCAGAACCCTCCCCTAGCATGCACCTCTCCCAACCCTATATTTCGGGACCCCGGGCACAGGAGTCACAAGAACCCTCTTTGAAGGGAACCCCTTCTCCGGAGTCCTCCTTAGAAGATCCCACTGGGGAGCCACCCCAGACAAAATGGTGCAAGAGGAAGCACCTTGATTCACCAGAGGAATCTACTACTGAAGACACTGATTGTGATGAGGGGGAAGGGTCCCCACGGTCTTCCCCAGATGACATATCATTCGGAGACATTCTCGAAATCCTCAAGCAGCAGAGAGACTAGAAGTCCTATAACCCTTCTTCTGAGGAATTGGTGTTCCTGCAGGCTTTCCATGCCCAGCCATCTACTTCCTGTGTGACTCCACTGGCAGATGACCATGTTAAAATCATTGTGCAGCCTGCCTGGAAGGCCTCGGACAACATAGAACCTGTCCCTCAGAGGACAGGCAAAAAATGTTATCTACACCTGAAGACCAGCCCCACTGGTCCTAGCAGATGACAGTTGATTCTATGGTCATGTTGGCGGCCACCAAGAGGGAACTGGCAGAAGATAGTTCCACCGTCCATCCTCTGAACAGAGAGTCCCAGACCATGGACAGACTAGGGAAATGGACCTATGCTTCAGCAACATTCGTCATTCGGTCTCTGTATTATCTGGCACACTTTACTCGTCTCCAAAGAGACATAATTTCTGAAATGTCTCCCTTTTGGTGGGGTACTGCCTGATGAGGTGCGTGATACAGTCGCCTCACAGCTAGCTACCCTTGAATCCATCTCGAACTCCTTGATGCATTTGATATCTCACTCCATTGAGGGGGCAGCTCGAGCTGCCGCATCAGGTGTTGTCATGAGACATAATGCTTGGATGCGGTTGTGTGACTTCGCAGACCCCTTTAAATCTTACTTCATCAATGCACCTGACAATGAATCTGCACTTTCTGGACCCAAAGTACGAGACACACTTACATGTAGTGCGAAAGACGGAAAGATCTTGTCTGCTGTGGGCATATGCCTTTCCAACCCCCAGAGGTCCTACTCCAGGAACCAGAAGGGAGGAAAAATGTGGTTCAGGAAATCCGAAGGACCATTTTGTGATACTTGTGGTGAACAATCGCCCTGGGGCAGAGGGGCAACTCATATGGAAGATGTCCCTTTTGGGGTAGAGGGGGGGGGGTCCGTGTAACCAGGGCGCTAGAGATTCTTTCTCTGGCAGACTCTACCAGCACTCCTTAGCAGTGGCCTGATTGCTGTCCTCTGGAAGCAGTCGATGGTCATTTTTTTGTGCATCTACCAGCCTGGCATCTCATTACTACCGATGTTTGGGTGCAGAGAATAATATCCAGAGGCTACCAAATATCATTCGATTTAACTCCCATCCCCGATGTACCACCCAATCAGAGGGAATTAGTAGCCTTAGAAATAGAAAAGCTGTTAAGGAAAGGAGTCATCCAGCCAGTACCACCAGACCAAACAGGATCCAGGTTTTACTCAAGGTTCTTTTTAGTGCCAAAAAAGACAGGGGACTGGAGACCAATCCTGGATCTCAGCCTATTGAAAAAATTTATGAAACTTCAAAATTTCCAGATGGTCACGATACAGTCCATTCTTCCCTTCCTAGGGAGGGATAACTGGATGTACTCTATAGACCTCCAGAATGTGTACTACCACATAAAGATGGATCACCGCTCCCGGAGGTTTCTCCACTCCCAGCTGGGAGCCAATCACTACCAGTTCAGGGCACTGCCATTCAGTCTCTCGACAGCCCCTCGAGTGTTCACCAAATGTATGGCAGTTGTGGTAGCTTATCTTCGACTACAAGGATTTCAGGTGTTTCCCTATCTAGATGATTGGCTCCTTACCGCTCCGACCAGGAATCTTCTTACACTCAAGGTCTCACTCTCTGCTTGGGGATTACAGTCAACAAAGACAAATCTCAATGTTTCCAATGAAGACACTGGAATTCATTGGCATGGTCTTTGACACAACATCCTGTCAAGCTTCTCTCACCCCTCACAGGTTTTCGAACATAACACACCAAATCCAAAACCTTCTTCCTCAGACCTATGTACCAGCATGTCTTGTACTGCAACTTTTAGGCTCCATGGTGGCTGCCATTATGTTGGTACCACTGGCGAGACTGCACATGAGACTCCTACAGTGGCTTCTTTCCGCACAATGGTCATTGCTAATTTACCCATTCGACCACATGTTACGTCTTTCAAACCGTTGCAAGGAAGAAATGTTATGGTGGATGAACCCACAAACGAATCTTTGGTGTCGACCATTCTGTCTTCCCCAGCCCATGGCCACAGTGATCACAGATGCTTCCGGGGGGGGGGGGCATTTCCAGGGAAAGACTGTCTAAGACACCTGGTCCCTCATGGAGGCCAATTTGCACATAAATGTCCTGGAACTGAGGGCAGTTCTCCTAGCATTGCAAGCGTTCCATGTGTCCCTACCCTCTGGGACCATTGCAATTGAGTCAGACAACATGTCAGTCATCTGGTATATCAACAAGCAAGGCAGATCCAGGTCTTACCCCCTGTGTCGGGAAGTCATGAGGATTTGGCACTGGGCAATAGCTTCCAACTGCTTCCTTATAGCAACACACATTCCCGGGAGTTCCAACCTTATTGCGGACAATCTGAACAGGAACATCCTGATGCCTCACGAGTGGTCCCACAACCCTGTAACAGCAGACTGGATCTTCCAACGCTGTGGCAAGCCCTGCTGTGACCTGTTTGCTTCCCCCCCTAAACTACAAATGCAGAAGCTACTTTGCCCTGAACACCCTCGGAGGAACCACCGATGGATGCTCTAATGCACAATTGGCCACCGGGTCTTCCCTGTGGCCTCATCTGATTCACAGTTTGTGGATTCTGGATCATTCCCAAGACCTGTTATCTCATCCTCAGGGACTGATTCATCCAAACCTGCACAGTCTCAAGCTCACAGTTTGGTTCCTTCACTTCCAGTGAGTGCCAGGTTGCCTGACATCCCATCTCCTGTTTGTGAAATTCTACTGGCTTCACACAAACTTTCCACTAGGAAAGTTTATTCTAGTAAATGGACTAGGTTCTCTATTTGGACCAAAGATCAGAACTTAGACCCTTTCTCTATGCCTATTCAAAAGATCCTACAATACCTGGCTACTGTTTTGCATGCAGGAGCCTCAGCTTCGACGATCACTGTACATTTAGCAGCTATCGCCAATTTTCATAATGATCTTGATAATTCTTCAATTATGTCTCACCGTCTATGCAAGACCTTTTTGAAAGGGGTATTACATGTTAAACCTCCGGTCAAGCCTTCCTTAGAACCCTGGGACTTGACTTTGGTACTTCAGTCTCTCAAAGTTTCTCCTTTTGATTCATGTGATTTGTAATTTTTGTCATGGAAAACCTTACTTCTAGTAGCACTTACCTCAGTGGGAAGAGTATCTGAGCTGCAGGCTTTGAGTGTCAAGAGTCCTTACTTGATCTTCCACATGGATAGGGTGTCCCATCATACTGACCCTTCTTTCATGCCCATGGTCATTTTTGGCTTTTCCATTAACCAATCAATTGACCTGCTAGTTTTCTTTCCTCAGCATTCTAACAGAGGGGAGTACCTTTTGCACACCCTTGATGTGCAACGGCAGCTTCGTTGTTATTTGGACAGGACTAAATCTTTCAGGAAAACAGATCAATTGTTTGTGGCCTTTGCAGGACCCAGATTGGGTAAACCTGTTTCCAAAGTGACTTTATCTTTCTGGCTTAGAAACATCCTTACCTTTATCTACCAACAGAATAAGCTATCCTTACCTTCCAGAATAAAGGCTCATTCTACCAGCTTTATGGCTACTTCTATAGCATTTCATTCCAGAGCCTCTATGGATGATATCTGCACAGCAGCCACATGGGCAAGACCTCATACCTTTATATCTCATTACAAATTGGATTTGGCCTCCAGAGGACGAGCATCTTTTGGTTCTATGGTGCACAGGAATATCCTTCCTTAGGACCACCTAGGACTCAAGTAGCTGGAGACTCGGTCCTAATGGTAATGAATAAACAAAGATTTACAACATCAGATAAAGAAGTTATGTCTTATCGTAACGTTCCATCTGTGTTGTAGATCTTTGTTCATTCATTACTTCCCACCCTCCTTCCCCCTGCCTGGACTCCTGGTGGATTTTAGGAACTCCTGGTTAGGGTATTTGCTCAGACAGAGCCTCCTACTATTTTTTTCTATTACTACATCTATTATCTAAGGGTGGGCAAACTCGATCTGAAGTAACTAGGAGAGGGGCATTATGGGTAGGCCTTAGCTGAGAGTATTTGGCTGGCACGAGCTTGGAAACAGCCGTATCAGTTCCAAGGATGGAATCGAGGTCCTAATGGTAATGAATGAACAAAGATCTAAAACATAGATGGAACATTATGGTAAGACATAACTTATTTTTTTTCTGGTAAAACTAGCAAGATCTGAGGTAGCTTAGGGTTGGTGCATTATGGGTAAGTGATATGCTCAAGAGCCTTTTGATTAGCTTGAGCTTTAGTAATGGCCAAATTGGATCTGAACCATCAGTTGAAGAATGGGAATGGGCAACACAGATGGAACATTATGGTGAGTACTTAACTTCTTGATGTGAAGTTGTTCTATCTCGCCATTCATTCTTACTGATGAATTCGGAGCCAATCATTGGCTCTGACTCAGCCAACTGCAAAAGCTTGAGTTCTTCAACCAGCTCGAGGCCAACTCCCTATCCCATGATGCACCTTGATCTTCCCTCAGATCTTGTTTGCAGCTGCAACTTGATCGGATGTTCACCAGCTCTGGCCAGTGAAAGCTATTGCTTTTTTTGTCTTTAAAACTTGTTAGAAAGTTTAAATTAGATAGTATAATAATACATTTCCTTTTTATAATAATTAAGCCTTTCTTAGTGCATTTCTTAGTGCATTCTTGCTAACTTGTTAGATATTTAGATAGACTAAAAATAAGAAAAGACAGCTGGGTACAAAGTATTATATCCGGTGGATACTCAATCCCCTTTACCACACTACCCCCTCTTATGGAAAAAATCCCAGATGTTCCACCCAGTCACCGGGAACAAGCAGCCATAGAGGTCCTAAGGTTGCTAGAAAAGAGAGTCATCCAACCAGTCCCAGCAGATCAAAGAGGATCCAGAACTTACACAAGGTTCTTTTTGGTTCCAAAGAAAATGGGATATTGGAGACCTATTCTAGACCTCAGCAGACTAAACAAGTCAGTAAAAAAGACAAAATTCCAGATGGTCACACTACAGTCAATACTCCCCTTACTGGGGAAAGACAATTGGATGTGCTCGATAGATCTCCAGGATGCGTACTACCACATAAAAATAGACAGACCATCCAGGGATCATCAATGCTTCCGGCTGGAAGCCAGTCATTATCAATTTCTCACTCTGCCCTTTGGTCTCACTACAGCCCCCAGAGTGTTCACCAAATGCATGACAGTAGTCACCTGAGACATTTGGGATTCCAGATGTTACCATATCTAGACGACTGGCTCCTAACTGCCACCACCAGGCATCAACTCATACAAACAAGGGACATGCAAAGGACACAACTTTAAATCTCTGCAATCAATTGGGGATTACCATAAACTCAGAGAAATCTGCCTTGTCACCATCGCAACAGACCGTTTTTATTGGAGCAGAACTAAATACACACAGAATGACCTTAAGCCTTCCTCCAGAAAGAGTTTGTCCTTTACGAAAACAAATCCTGGACCTGCTTCCAAAGATAAAAGCCCCAGTCTTGATGGCACTCAAATCGCTAAGAACGATGGTGGCAGCGATCATTGCCATTCTTCTGAGTCAGATGCACATGCGAGTACTTCAGTGGCTCCTGTTCTCTCAATGGACCTTTTAGGAACTTCCAGTGTCACACCAAATCATAATAATGAATACACGCAAAAAAGACCTTCAGTGGTGGCTGATATCCCAACAACTAACTCTAGGCCGTCCATTTGTTCTACCCACTCCTATAGCCACAGTGACCATGGACGTTTCCTTGATAGGGTGAGAGGAGCGTTATCAGGGAAGAACAGCCCAAGGCATGTGGAAGAAGCACGAGGCTCATCTGCATATTAATGTCCTGGAGATGAGAGCAGTATTCCTAGCATTACAGTCCTTTCAAGACTCTCTCTCCCTCTGGGAACATTTGCAATTCAGACAGACAATATGTCAGTGGTCTGGTACATAAACAAACAAGGAGGAACTAAATCTTATTCCCTGTGTTGAGAGGACCCGAGAGTATGGCAGTGGGCTACTTCCACCCAGCGCTTTCTGATAGCAACACACATCCCAGAGAAATCCAATGTGATAGCAGACAAGCTAAGCAAGGCAATTCTTTTGCCTCACGAGTGGTCCCTAAAGAAACAAGTAGCGGAAAGGATTTTTCACAGATGGGGCCAGCCTTGCTGCAATCTCTTTGCAACCCCAACAGACATGAAATGCAGCAGATACTTCACCCTAATTCCCCCACTGGAGGATGCCCCAAGGGATGCACTGGTGCACAATTGGTCCCTGGGTCTCCTTTATACCTTTCCTCCTTTCCCTCTAATACCAAAAGTATTACAGAAATCAAAGACTCTGGGAAGGACTATAATCTTAACAGCCCTTTACTGGCCTCGTCAAATTTAGTTTCCCTTCCATCTATTGGAAGATCCTTGGATCCCGGACCCAGTTCAGGATCTTCTGACCCATTCATCGGGGGCTCTTCATCCTTCTCTTCACTCCCTCAAACTGACATCTTGGCTGCTCCAATTCCAAACCTAGTCAGGATTCACATCCTCTCAGCCGAGGCTCAACATATTTTAACGTTCTCTCATAAATCATCTACCAGAAAGTTATGTCTTAGCTAATGGAAGAGATTTTCTATATGGGCATCTCAGAATGATATTGATCCATACCTAGCTTCAATGTCATCCATTCTGGAGCTTCTGACTAAACTTTTCAATGAAGGGGAATGCTGCAGCTACCATTAGAGTTCAATTAGCAGCAATCTCAAACTTTTATCTTGGTGTCCAAGGTTCTAATGTCATGTCACATCGACTCTCTAAAGCCTTTCTCAAGGGTACTATTCACTTGAGACCACCCATCAAAACTCCAGCCATGCCATGGAATCTAAATGTTGTCCTTTCCCAAATTATATTACTTGCTTTTGAAACCAACTTCATCATGTGATTTGAAATATCTCACATGGAAGACCATATTTTTAATAGCTATCACTTCTGTTCGGAGGATTCTTGAGTTACAGGCCTTGACCATCAAACCTCCTTATCTGATTTTTCCATAATGGCAGAGTCTCACTCAGAACTAATCCATCATTTTTACCCAAGGTTTTCAGAGACAAATCTCAACCAGTTTATTGAATTGCCCATTGTCTTCCCTAAATACACAAATAAGATGGAACACATGCTGCCCAAACTTGATGTTCATAGGCAACTCCGATTTTATTTGGACAGGACCAAACAATTCAGAAAAACAGAACAGCTCTTTGTCTCCTTTTTGGCATCAAAAAAAAGGTGCTCCAGTGACAAAAGTCACCTTGTCAAGATGGTTATCAGATTGTATTTCTTTCACTTACAGTTCATTGCATGCTCCATTACAACAAAAAATAAAGGCCCACTCTACTAGAGCTGTATCTACCTCATCAGCC
The DNA here is from genome assembly GCF_019279795.1 of Protopterus annectens. Taxonomy (NCBI): domain Eukaryota; kingdom Metazoa; phylum Chordata; order Ceratodontiformes; family Protopteridae; genus Protopterus; species Protopterus annectens. The sequence goes on along the minus strand of NC_056745.1, from coordinate 1,145,591,941 downwards.
TTCTCTGCTAAGTTACCATTAGATACTATTTGTGCAGCAGCTACCTGGTCAAGGCCTCATACCGTCATCACTCATTACAAAGTAGACAAGGCCTCCAGGGACAGGGCTTCCTTTGGTTCCACTATTCTGAAGAACATTTTCCCATGAGCCACCTGAGATGGTGCTTGGGACACTACCCATCAGTAAGAATGAACAGCGAGATAGAACAACTTCACATAAAGAAGTTATGTACTCACCATAACGTTCCATGTGAATTGTTCATTTCGCCTTCATTCTTACATCCCACCCTCCAAACCCCATCAGGGCTACTTGAGGTCTGAGGCTTCTTTTATTTATGGTGTATTGTCTCTTATCCAGTTCTTAGGGTGGCATATTAATAGTCATATGTAGCCAGCAAACAAGATCTGAGGAAAGATCAAGGTGCATCATGGGATAGGGAGTTGGCCTCGAGCTGGTTGAAGACCTCAAGCTTTTGCAGTTGGCCGAGTCGGAGCCGAGGATTGGCTCCAAACCCATCAGTAAGAATGAAGGCGAGATGAACAACTCACATGGAACATTATGGTGAGTACATAACTTCTTATTTTTCATCATTATTGATAATATTAAATGTTGTAAGGTCTTACAATATATTTAATTAAGAAACAATGGTCAGTTTAATCTGATTTTAGTTTAACTAAAGGGGTGGTGAATACCGCACAACATGGCTGGGCTAACATATGCCTTCGGGCAGATAGCTCAGTACCAACCTATGAACCTAACTGTTCAGATTATTTTCTTAAGATTTCTTATCTTTCATTTATAACCTTATATTCATCACAGGGGCTGAAAGCGGTGAATTGTGATGTTATAGGACAGAGATGTTATACTTGTCCTATTTGAAATGTATTTTATTCTAAATATCACTCTAAACAAATCAATATGTAGATGGTTTGCAGTAGATTTATGTTACTGTCATTTTTATTTATATAATCTTTTATACAATATCAAATTATTCTCTTCCTGGTTTTGTGAGGGCATGATTAGGCACAGGGATTTTATAAGAAGAGTTAAGTGATATTTGTCTCCTTTATCAAAACTGTTCTCAAACTTTTGGGGTATGATTTATAAAATCCCTGTTTCTTTCATCCCACTAAATATTTTCATAGGGGACACTGATATGAATAAAAGAATCATAAAATGTTAAAGGAATCCAAACAGATAAAAGAAGAAATTTATTTTTTTCAACTAACTTTTAAGTTGAAAGCAGAAATCATATTTGTTCAGGAGACCCACATGACATCTATCCATTTGTCTTAGTTAAGGGAGAAAATGGCTCAAAATAATTATTGAGTCAGGTAATAAATCAAATAGCACTGGGGTCACAATTATTATTAAAAAATATTTCAAAGATACAATATTTCAACATGATTCAGACAATGAACGGACCATAGTGGTGCAGCAGTTAGCATTGTCTCCTCACAGCAAGAGGTTCTCCTGTTTGATTCTCAGCTGGAGCACCTTCTGTGTGGCGTCGGCATGTCTTTCCTGTGGTTGAGTGAGCTTTAAAGACATGCAGGTAGGTGTGCCTTCTGTGAAGGTTGGGCGCTGGCCTGGCATCTCAACAGTGTAAAAAAAATCCACTGCCAATCAATCTGCGGACCAGTGATCCACTGTGGCAACCCTTAACCAGAAAAAGGTGAAAGACATTGCATTGCTTTAATTCAGAAAATGAAGGAAGATGGTCATTAAAAATGCAATTTTTGATAAACCTGTTCAATTCTTAAACATCTTTGCATCTTGAATTAAACAATATGAATTTATTTTGATAGTGCATAAACTATTAAGTCTTTTCCCAAATCATTACTACATTATTGGTGAGGACTGGAATGCTATTAATGATCCAATTTCTGATAGAACATGTAAAAATAAATCATATAATTTCTATGAATCCAATATGATATCAGAATTAAACACATACTTTAGTCTATTTGATCCTTTAACTTCCAAGACAATACAACCACTCCAATAAAATGAACTTATTATTCTAATTATTACAAAACTTGGGCTATAATATACTTCTTTCTAACATCAGAGATATTTTTAATAACTGCTCTTAAGTTTTTATGTATAACCTAGGTTCTTTCAAAATCATTCTAGAGTTACTGTTAAATTGGTCCAATAGTTGTAAATTTAGTAAATATTAATTGCAACTGGGCCTTAAGACCTAGCTTACTTTAGAAAGATGACATTAAGTCAGAAATTAAAGATATAGTAAATAGCTTATTAAATAAGTTCTACAGTTCTCAAATGTGTCTTGATATTTAATGGGCTGCTATTAAAACTCAAATCAGATGTATTTTTATATGTAAAGGGTCATTTTACAAAAAATCTTATATGCTAAAAGAGAATATAATAAAAGATAAGATCTACAAACTAGAAGAGGAACTTTGTTTAGATTGTAAGTCTGATTCAATAAAACATCTAACTGAACTTCAGAAAGAACTGTATCCTCTATATACAACACAGCTATCACATTATGAAACAAAAACCTTAGTCAAATATTTAGAATGGGCCCAAGCTCCTTCCAAACTTTCGCACAACTTATAAATGTCAATAAGACTTCTCTGATAACTGAAATTACATACCTAGATAAGTTCTATGGATGGAAAAATGCTAAAGAAGAGATCATGCAGATACTTACACAATTATATTCTCAAGTTTATGGTGAAGACAATCTCTCTTTTGACTCCCACGAAAGAGATCAATTCTTAATTTGCTTACAATTTCCAAAAGTTAATCAAGACCAACAAAATCTCCTTACTGCACTGTTTGCTTAACAAGAAATCTTACAAATAATCCATAATCTTAAAGCTGGTAAATCACCTGGTCCAGATGGTATAATTGCAGAATTTTGTAAAAGTTTATTTTGCCTCAATAATTTCAAATATGTTATTATACTTGTTTAATTATATAAAAGAAAATGGTATTTCAGACATATCTGAATAACTCCAAAATAATATTTACTCCTAAAGCTAAATCTGATACTAAAAATCCTCTGAATTGTAGATTGATTTCCATTATAAATGTCGATATTAAGATACTTGCCTCTTTGTTAGCAAATAAATTGAAACTTGTACTACCAAAAATAATCTCACCTAATCAATCTGGCTTTATTCAAACTAGACAAACCTATGGCCATACACTCAGATTAGACACTTTGATTACACTTTCTAAAAACATAATAACTCAGTTTTTGTACTTGCACTTGATGCTGTTAAGGCTTTTGACCAGCTTAATCTAGATTTTCCTTTTTGCAATTATGTTGCAATTCGATCTACCACAATATTTTATTAAATGGATCAAAATTCTCTATATTAATGCTTATGCATTGTTATATATTAATAACATTCTTCTCCTCCGATAAAAAATTATTACTGGAACAAGACAAGGATGCCCATTGTCCTCATATTTATTTAGCATATATATAGAATCTGTATTTCTTCTTATAACACAAAACATCTTTCACCATATTTCAGAACTTTATAACATAAGGATACCTCTAACAGCCTTTGCTGATGACATAAATCTTTATTACCTTGCCTAACACTGATCTACCAAAAATGTTACAATCTAGAGATACCTTTTTCTAAATTCTCAAAATATAAACCAAATCTGGCTAAATCTTCAATTTTTCCCTTAAACCCAGACTATAACCTGATTAAGTACTTTCCTAATACAGAAATTAAAGTAATGTATTCATTAGACTATCTTGGTATACATTTTTATCATGATCTCACCCTCTGTTACAAAGAGAATTTAATGAAATTATGGGCTACTATCAAACAGGATATTCTGATGTAGAACAAACTAAATCTACCTTTTTATCCAGAGTTGCCATTATTAAAATGAATATACTCTCCAGATTATTATTCCAATTTAATGCATCAAATCTGATAATTTGCTATAAACTCTTTAAAGATATTAACAGAAGTCTATCAGAGTTTCTTTGGACTCCTAAATCTGTCCAAATCAGCTACCAGAAACTGACGCATCCTAAAAATATTGGTGGTTTGGTCCTCCTGGACAAGATCTATTATGATATAATAATTTCTAGTAGACGTATAACAGGATCAGAACTTAATCTAAACCATAACAATTGGAGTCTCATATGGGGTAAATTGTGATATAATTATGTATATACCAATGCACTCCAAGAGCTTTACCTTTCCTTAATAAGGAGAGCCTTAGAACTTTCAAAATACATAAATTCTTAAAGCATACAATAAAAACCCTTCAAAAGTTGATGGATCTGCTAAACTTAAAAAAAAATAATTTATGATACTTCAACCAACTCATCTTAACCCCAACCTTAAATTAAATAACCTAATGATAAATCTCTCTAAATATACCTTACTGAAGGATAAAACTGTTTTTTTTATTTTTATACTTATAAAGGACTCTCAATTACTGATCTGAGAGGCACTCTAAATTTGCCAAAAGCTATCTTGTAATTTTGAGGCATATAAAAAAACTTGTTGCAAATATTTTGGATGATCCTAAAATTAAAAACATAATATAAATTTATGCAAACTGTTATGGACTGCATTTGCCATGAAAAAGAAGATATTAAATGTGTATAAATTAATTACATCTATCAAATATCAAAATTCTATTGTTTATTCTGAATACTGGACTAATATCAAATAATCCAGTTGATTAAATTATCCCTAAGATTATAGCCTTTCAAAAAACTCCTGTATACCCAATTAAGAATAGTAAACAATGAATATTTGACCCCAGATAGACTTAGCAAATTCTTCCTCACATCTTCTTCCAACTGTCCTTTATGTAGATATCAAAGAACTTATTGCATATTTTTGGAGTTGTAGATGTTCTTATAAACTATGGTGTTCCCTAAACATCAGGCTAGAGAAAATGGGATACAAGAAATCTACCTTACCCTGGGAATTTGTACTATTACATATCCCCCTCATGGCTTGGTACAATTAGATCTACATATACTTATTACTCTTTTCTCATTAGAAAAAAATGTATATTACTCAAAGTTAGCTTGTTAGATCAACAATGTCATGGGATGGATTTAAACAAACTGCTACAAAATATATTTCTGCACACAAGTTAATAGTAATTAATCAAAATAAACATTCATAATATACACAATATTGCAATAAACTTTATAGTCATATTTTATAATTAGTATATTTTTCCTTTGAATACCCATAAAAAATTATCTGAGGGAGTAAACAAAATTAATTTTCTCAGGTTACCCCTTATTTTATTGTTGTATTAACATATTTAGTACCGTATTTGTTAGAACATACACACACACACATATATATATATATATATATATATATATATATATATATATATATATAGACATTTAACACTATTGTGTACATAGTTATTGTTATGTTACGTGTTATTTCTTCTTCTTCTTCAATTTATTGATGTCATTAACAGGTTTTAAAAATTAAATAAAGGAACTGGAAAAAAATCTGTCAGTTTGAGGTAATTGGCCTTAGGAAAGTTCTTAACAGGTTTGGAGTTTGATGGGGGTTTCAGATTAGTTTTAATACTAAAGGAGATCATTTTGTGGTCAGATCTTACCAGGGAAGAGTTAATTGATGGGAGGGAGTAGCATTCCCCATGTCCATGAGTACCAGGTCTAGGATATTTGTACCTGTAGTTGGGGAGCTAACTAGTAGCTCAAGGTGTTTGCATTGGCAAGTCCAAAAATCTCTGAGCAAGTGAATTTTGGGTGGTACAAGTCACCCAGTTTATGGAGGAGTAGTTGAAGTCACCCATAAGTATGATGTTAGGCTGAATGTGAAGAGATTCCAGTAGGTTTAAGTAGGAGGTGTGGTTTTCCACACTCATGTTAGGGGGATCTGTAGCTAGCAATGATATGATAGGGAGTTACACCTATGGTTAGTTGGGTGTGGAGCAGCTCAAGTGAGTTATGCTGTTGTACCAGTCTAGTGGTCTACTTGTCCTTTATGAACAATGAGTAATCTTCTCCCTTTGTTTCATCCTGAGTTGAGGGAGGCTGAAACGTATGAAAGGCATTCTAGCCTTTGATAGCCAGGGTGCTGTCCATAGTTCTGAACCATGTTTCCATGACTGCACACGTATTAATTCTCTAGCATGAGGAGTGCTTCCAGAGAGTGCATTTTTTTTATTTAAATTCCTAGCACTGAGCAGCAGTACATTTAGGTAGTCTTGCTGGATTTTTGTTATGTTGGAGGGTTTAACAACCTGGCACAGCTAGGCACTGTGAGGATAGATAAAGTTTTTGCCAATATGAGGAAGCCAAGTGGTGACGAGTGCAAACCATTTCTGACATAGCATCATGGTTTGTCGATCATGTCACCCCAGGCTGACAGATATTGGATCTCCTTTTTGTGACACCAGAAACTAAGCCAATTGTTGAAGTCAGTCATTTTTTGTTGTTAGTGTGGCACCATCATTGGTGAAGATAGGATGCTATTCAAGGCTAGATTCATACCCGCCTAGGACACACATTCAAGGACCTCCATCATGTTTTCTTCACATAGTCCATCTTAAGTCATTTATGCCCACATAGACGATGACCTTGTCATACTGCTACTTGAGGTTTAAAGACCTAAGTGCCTGCATGATCTGGTGGACTCTGGCCCCAGAAAGAGAGCTCACTGTGATTTTCTCCTTGTTTATCCTGGTAAGGGGGCATCATTATGCCTTACAATGGAAACCCTTGTAACCAGAAAGTTAAGTTGTGTTACTTGTTGCCTTATGGGCTTGGAAGCAGGGCGACCATGATTTTCAGAGTCATGTGTTGTGTGAGGAGCTGTCTTTTTTGAGTGTACATGGGGCCAGTGAGAGATGCTTTTAGGAGGTCTTGGAGGTTTAGGTAAATTTCATGTGAGTACCTTCACATATGTGGGTGTATGTGTTTGTTCCTTCGTGTTGATAGTGAGTTGGATATAACACTGACAACTAGGTTTGAATTTTTTGTGTATGCATGTGAGAGCTTTGTCTCCAATGATGTGTATCTACATCTCCCACATACATGTCAGTGAACATGAGGCAGTTACTACACTACATCAGGATGCACATATCCATCAGGCCACAGACAGAGATGACGGAGAAGCACCTATCCATTATACCAGATCCATAGTAGAAGGGAAGGAGCAGAATGAGTCACTTAAAGGTCTTTTTGAAAGTGTTTAGTAGTATACTCTAGGGTGACCTGCAATGGCACTGCCCTCTGCTAAAACCGGAAGCTCTGTGAGCAGCTATGAACAGTGGGTAACTAAGGAGAGCATTTTCTATAGAGGATTTTAAACTGGAGAGGTTTGCATATATACAGGGCACATGTAACCACTTTTGTGCATCTTTTATACCAGCAGAATGGCAGACCATTATACAGTTAAGCCTTCAGGACAATCAGATAAACACACAGTAAGCCTTCCACCAGCAGTTCCCAACTCAAACAAGGTGAATCAGCCCTCTATTCCCACCAGAGTACAGAATAAAATACTCATAATGTAAAATTAACTGGTTTTGAGCTGAAGTGCAGTAATAAATTCTTTACAACAAAACGTAGAACTCCAGCAGTATCAGGAATCTGGGAAGTAAGTTCACTAACCCTGAGAAATTTTGCAAATACAGAAAAATGTGCTCAAACATAAGAAAACTTCTATAAACATAGGATGAAAGACTTTTACACAGTTAAATACAACCAAGTAAAAAGAAAAAAAATCTTGTAAAATGACAAAGGCCAGTACTGAAAAAAAGTAGTCACTTCTCAAAATCAAACAGAGTTTCAATAAAATCACTTATTTAGTGCTTCAGAAAACAAAAATCACTTCTCTAGCACTTCCGCAAACAATACCTTCCAGGAGACCAAAGTATAAGCTCCTTCCAGGAGAACAAAGTATAAGCACAAGTACCTAGTATATGTATCTTATATACTTTTATACCAGCAGGATGGAAGACTTTTATACTGTTAAGCCATCAGGCCAATCAGATAAGCACACAGTAAGCCTACCACCAGCATTTCCCAACTTGGATGGTTTGAATCAGTACTCTGCTCCCTCTAGACTGGAGAATAAAACCCTCTTAATGTAAAACAAACTGGTTTTGAGCTCAAGTGCGGTAATAAATGCTTTGCAACAAAGAGCAGAACTTCTGCATTATCAGGAATCCTTGGCAGTCCTGAGAAATGTTCCCAAATACAGGAAAAGGTATGCAAATGTAGGAAAACAACTACAAACACAGAAGAAATTTGCAAAACTTAGAAATATTTTAGAAAACTTAGGAGAACATCTGCAAACTCGGAACAGTTTTTGTAGTATCTGAGGAGGTCAAGAAATACCAGGATACTGTTAAAATTACCTAAGAGCCATTCAGTAACAGAGATTGCATTTCTTTTTATCACGTGCAAGCTGAAAAGCAGAGATAAATTAAAAAAAATCAGTAAATACAGCACAGAACTGATAAATAGCACTGAGACTGTTAGAGCAAGTTTGGAACAAAAAACTTATATCAGCTTTGTTGAGTCACAGATGGCTTTAGATGCAGTCCAGGCATCTTGCAGCCACAGACAATCAAGCCAGATGCAGGGAAGCTGTATTAGCACCTCCTACTCATATTATCTTCCTATTTACTGCTTCAGCCACTTCCTGTATATAGTGATTGAACCAGTTGGTTGTACTTTCACTGAGTTTCTAGTGTCTGTCTTTCTCTGCTGCTCTTGCATATGGAGCTTGTAGCATTTCTAAGAAGGACAGTCATTTCTTGTGTTGTTGTGAATCTCCTAAGGTTTGGTGCTCTTGCCTTTCCACCTCATATGCCTGATCATTCAGGATCCAACCATACTTTCCTGATTGTTTCTAAAAATACTTGATTTGTTTTGAGTTTTAGACCTCTCACAGTCTACACAGAAACTGAATTCTTCATCTGTCTGTTCTTTCTCCTGCTAACACATATGTAAACTCCTCCCAAGTATAAAGACCCGGAGCCTATGCCTCTGAGGAAGTCCCTCGGAAGAGACTGTGCAAGAGGGAGCACATAGACTCCCCTGAGTCTGTCATGTCAGATACTGATCTGGATGATCCAGAAACGTTCCCACGGTCCCTTCTGAGGATGTCTCGTTTGCTGACATCCTTGAGATCCTGAAACAGAGGGGTGGCTGAAAGCCCACCAACACTTCAGAGGATGAATCGATATACCTGGAGGCTTTTGGGTCTCCCCCTTCTACCTCCTGGGTGACTCCCCCTTATGACCAATTCCTTAATGTTATATGGACTTTCTGATACAGTCGAGTCTGTTCCACGGAGGCCCAATAAATTTATCGCTGCCACCACTGAGAAGGAGTTCCTAACAAAGGGCATCCCTGTAGATGCAATGGTGGTGGCAGCGGCCACTAAGAAGGAGTTATTGGAAACCTCCTCATCTGTTCATCTTCCCAATAAAGAATCATGGACTATGGACAGATATAGAAAGCATATGTTTTCTTCTGCAGCTTTTACTCTACAGTCGCTGAATTACCTGACCCACTTTACGAGGCTTCAAAGGGATCTCCTCAAAGAGCTAGGAATTACCCTTCAGGGTACTATAGCTTCGGGGAACATGGACAATGTTTCCTCACAGCTTTCCACCCTGAACTCAATTGTCAACTCTTTCATGAGACTGATTTCATATGCAGCTGATGGAGCGAGCAAGGCAGCAGTGACAGGAATTTCCCTAAGGAGACATTCCTGGATGCATCTTTGCAACTTTGCTGAACCCTTCAGGTCTTCCTTCACCAATGCCCCCTTTGATGGTTCTTCACTTTTTGGACCAAAGGTGAAAGAAACATTGACCAGGTGCGAGCAGAAAGGAAAAACCTTGTCTGCCATTGGAGTCCATTTTTCCGCCCCATCCAGACCTTATCCCAAAGGTCTGAAAGGTGGTAAAATGTGGTTCTGCAAGTACCAAAGAGATTTTTCTGACGCCCATAGTGACACTTCCCCCAGGGGCAGAGAGGGAGGTAATAATAGAAGACGCCGACCTTGCGGCAGAAGGGGTCTGCAGAATCAAGACGACAGAGATACGTCCTCTGGCAGGCCCTTCCAGCACTCCTGAAAGGAGGCCCATCTGCTCTTCTCTGGAGGCAGTTGGGGACTCTTGTCTCTGTTCCCAAACGCCTGGCTGGAAATCACTCAAGACAAATGGGTACAGTCAATTATATCCAGAGGTTATTACATTCCCTTTTCTACTCCTCCCCCTGTAAATCAGTCCATCCCAGATGCCCCACCCAGCAGAGAGACGAAACAACTGCAGAAATACACAAGTTGCTAGAAAAAGGTCATCCAAGAGGTCCCCACAGACCAAATTGGATCCAGAACTTACTCAAGGTTCTTTTTAGTTCCAAAAAAGACAGGGGTCTGGAGACCTATTCTGGATGTCAGCAGACTGAACAAATCTGTAAATAAATAAAAGTTCCGGATGGTGACACTGCAGTCTATATTCTCCTTTCTCTGAAAATATGATTGGATGTGATTGATAGATCTCCAAGATGCATACTACCATATAAAAATGGACAGGTTATCCAGGAGACACTTGTGCTTTCAGCTGGGAGCCAGTCATTACCAATTTTGTCCCCTGCCCTTTGGTCTCACTACAGCCCCCAGAGTATTCACCAAATACATGGCAATGGTTACGGCTCACTTGAGATGTTGGGGATTCCATATGTTTCCATACCTATATGATTGGCTCCTGACCGCCACCACCAAGCATCTACTACTGCAAGCGAGGGATGAAACAATACTTCTTTGCACCAGGCTAGGCATTACAATAAACTTCAAAAAGTCTGCCTTGCCGCCTTCACAGCATATTACTTTCTTAGGGCAGAAGTGGATTCAACAGAAATGGTGGCAAAACTTACCCCAGAGAAAATTCAGTCCCTTCACCATCAAATCAGGCTCTTGATATCAAAGAAAAGGGTTCAAGCGAGGTATGTATTACAGGTTCTGGGCAGCATGGCAGCTGCAATTCTTCTAGTTCCTCTAGCACGGCTGCTCATGAGAGTTCTACAGTGGTTACTCTTTGCCCAATGGTCCATGCAGGAGATTCCTCTATCGCACCAGATAATCATTATGGAATCATGCAAGAAGGATCATCTCTGGTAGCTACAAATGGAACAGTTGTACTTAGGCCATCCGTTTATATTTCCAGAACTGGCAGCAGTACTGACCACAGACGCTTCCCAGATTGGGTGGGGGGGCATTATCTGGGGAAGACTGTCCAAGGCTTATGGCAAGAACACTTGAGCCACTTGCGCATCAATGTCCTAGAGATGAGAGCAGTGCTGTATGTGTTGCAGGCATTTCAGGACTGTCTTCCGATAGGAATAGTTGCAGTTAAAGCAAACAACATGTCAGTAGTGTGGTACATCAACAAACAGGGAGGAACCAAATCATATTCCCTATGTCGAGTAGCACTACAGGTGTGGCAATGGCCTGTCACTTCTCAGTGGTTTCTGATAGCAATGCATATCCCGGGCAAATTCAATGTGATAGCGGACAAACTCAGCAGAGCAATTCTGTTGCCTCACTAGTGGTCCCTAAAACTAGAAATTGCAGAAGAGCTCTTCCAGAGATGGGGCCAGCCTTGCTGTGACCTTTTTGCCACCTCCATGAATGCCAAATGCAACAGCTACTTTTCCCTCATTCCCCCTCTGGGGAAGTCCCCAAGGGATGCGGTTGTTCACAATTGACCCCCGGGACTTCTCTATGCCTTTCCCCCTTCCCCTTAATACCCAAAGTACTTTTGAAAGTCAGCACATTGAAAAGCACTATGATACCCATTGCACCTTACTGGCCTCGACAAATTTGGTTTTCCTTTCTCTGGGCCCATTTTCTGGAGGAACCATGGATTCTGGACCCAGTTCCAAACCTTTTAACCCACTCATCGGGAACATTCCATCCATCCATCCAGCCAGACCCTCAAGTTGACAGCATGACTGCTCCAATTCCCCATTTCGCCAGGTGTTACGATTTTTCCCTGGCAGTTAAACATATCTTGGTTTCTTCTCACAAACTGTCTATGAGGAAAAAGTATTCAAGTAAATGGAAAAGATTTTCCTACTGGGCTGTTAAGCACAACATAGAACTTTTTACAGTTCCTATCACCGGAGTTCTAGAGTTTATCTCCAAACTTTTTGATGAAGGGGCAGGAGCAGCTACCATCAGGTACAATTAGCAGCCATTTCTAATTTTCATACTGGTGAGCTAGGAATGCCTATGATATCCCACAGGTTATGTAAGGCCTTTTTGAAAGGAACCTTCTTACCCAGACCCCCAATCAGAGAACCTCCAGCCCCTTGGGACCTAAATTTAGTTTTTTCTGTCTTAGTGTTGCCACCCTTTGAACCTGTATCATCATGTGATATAAAGTTTTTGTCATGGAAAACCCTTTTCTTAGTAGCTATTACCTCCATCAGACGAGTGTCGGAACTCCAAGCACTCTCTATACGCCCTCCTTATATAGTTTTTCACAAAGACAGAGTATCCCTAAGAACTAATGCCTCTTTCTTACTGAAAGTTTGTTCTGAAAACAATCTGAATCAATCTATTGAACTACCAGTGTTCTTTCCCAACTATAGTGACAAGGCAGAATACAGATTGCATCAAGTAGATGTACACAGACAGCTACACTTTTATTTGCATAGGACCAAAGATTTCAGAAAGTCTGACCAAATTTTTGTGTCCTTTTCAGACAAAAGGAAATAATTGCCAGTTTCTAAAGTAAGCTTGGCTAAATGGCTTACAGACTGCATTTTCTTCTCATACAGTAATTATAACAGACGATTACCAGGCAAAGTGAAGGGCCACTCCACAAGAGCGATCTGAACGTTCTCTGCTTTCCAGACTAGACTTCTTATGCACTCTATTTGTGCAGTTGCCACATTGGTGAGGCCTCATACCTTTATTACTCATTACAAAGTAGATGTGGCTTCCCGGAACAGGTCTTCCTTTGGTTCCACTGTATTGAAGAGCTTGTTTTCGTGAGCCACCCTAGGATAAAGGTGCTAGGGATGCTGTCCCAACCAGCAAGAATTAAGATGAGATAGGACAACATAACATTAAGAAGTTATGTACTCACCATAACATTCCATGTTTGTTGTCCATCTCGCCTATATTCTTGCGTCCCACACACCTTCCCCCTCCTTTGTTCCTGGAGGACCAGGCGGACTATCTTATATATATATATTTTTATATATATGCATATAGTTATATTGGTTTTGGAATCTCTGATTTCCTCCTTCTACAGTTAAACAAGCTGTTATTATGAACAGGTAGAATTACTACTACTGCTTTCTCTTGCAAACAAGATCTGGGTAACTTACCCGGCGCATCATGGGATAGGAGGTTAGCCTCGAGACAGTGGAAGCTCTCGAGCTTTTTGTATTAGGCCGAGTCGGAACTGATGCTCAGTTCCAAACCCAACCAGCAAGAATACAGGCAAGATGGACACCAAACATTGAACGTTATGCTGAGTACATAACTTATTATTATTTAATCAGTTTGTTCTTCATACATCACACATTCTGCTGTGCAGAGGCATAGCTATGGCAGGATAAAGGGAGTAGCCATCCTAGACATAAGATGTCAGGTGACTCGATCTTCATTACCAACATTCAGTTTTTTAATCCTGGTAATGTATTTGCAGAAATGCTTTAGTACTCCATGTGTGGTTTAGTGTATTATCAGCATTCAGCAATAAATGCCAATAATGCATTTTCAGTAAGGGCTGAAGTGCCTTGCATTCCTTATTAACTGCAGCAAGCCATGTTTACAGTTGTGGCAAGTGGTTTGATGCAGTTTAAACTTAGAGACAGTTCTTTTTAAATCACAACTTAAAGTTGAACAGGGAGCCATAGAGAAGAAAGTCTCTGGGTATCAGAAGGCCCAACTGTATCATTTATGTTCTGTCACCATCATATGCGTTACAGTATATTCGAATGCAATTCCATGCTCAGTGTAATTGGTGTTTTGTTAGGTCCATTGTAAGGGTAAGTAATTGCAGTGGGTGCCAGTCATTAGTTTGATATACAAGTGATAAACACTGCAATGTCAAATCACTAATGTCTGATTCTTGGGTTTTTCATTAAATGTTTCAGACTGCAGTTCCAATAATTTCTGCTTTCCTAGAAATACAGCAGTCTCAGAGTTAGTATTGTCAAATGTGATTCTTTTTTGACAGTTTACCCTTTTGTAATTGCACTTATGAATATTGAAGAGTAAAGAGTTGCATCTAAGTCATGGACCTATTTACAGCAGAATATTCATTAGTTAAGAAAAAATGGATTTAACAGTAATGAATCCTTCATATGTCAAATCAAAACAGAGATACTGCTGAATTCCAAAAGCAATATTAAGTAGTGATATCAATTTCTGTGGCAATTTTGCTTATAAATGTCATGATACCATGCATCATTGCATAGCATCTTTAAAAAGGACAGTAAATAAACAAAAGGTACAGACTGAATATGGATATTTCTTTGTTCTTTTTTGCCTTATAAAATTATTAGTTCTCTTTCATCTTCTACTAACGGTTTGTATCTTAGATTCTTCACTTTGTCAGTCACATATTCTGATGTCCTCAGCATGTAAAACACAGTTTTTGGATATCTAAATACATGACATTTGCACTAATACTTCATCTGTATCTTATTTTCCCTTATGTGTATAGTATGAAAATAACATTTATTGGCTCACTTATAGCAAAAACTTTCAGGGTATGCGGGTTAGCCAAGTCACATTCAGAGAGATTACTGTGAGCTGCCAAATAGTGATTGTGTATACAGATATGTAAACATTTTCAAAAAAGGCATTGAACTGTTCAGGCCTAGAAGTTTGGGTTTTGAATTGTATCATCTCCAAAAAAATGTATGAATGTGACCAGCGTACTTTCATTTTATACATTTTAACCAAGCAGGCCTTCTGAGATAAGTTATCCCTCAGTTTAAAAAAAAGTGTGATTCTGATGAAGGTTACTTTTATTTTTTTCAGTGCACTTTAACCAAGTATGGCTTGGTCTTTGTTATGAAGTAGCCTGTTAGCACAGTGAAGACACTCACTAGATTTTGTACAGAACACAGTAAGTGATAGATGGATTCAAATCCTGGTTGCTATATACTGTATGCAGTTTACTTTGCTTAGCCAGTAATATTCTAATTAAATTGTACTGTCAGACTGTATCTGAGAGGAAGCTTTGTTTTTCATCTTCCTAGAATGAGCAAGTTCCTTTTTCCATTTCTGCAAAAAAAATATTTTGCAAGATTAACATTTGTAATAAACATGGCTTTTTTCTGTACATTTTTAGGTCAATTATCCAGCTGTTTCAACTTAAATTTATTGCATACTGTCATATTTAAATACAAATAAGTGACATTTATTGAACATAAATGCTGCATCCATTTTTCATATTTTGCAGTGTGTCATCACAAATGAAATATGGCATATTAATACATATTTCAGGAAAATAAGACTACAATTTCTTTCTCATTTTCACTGAAAACTACTTCTAAATTTTCTACAGGGGAGTACAGCTGATTGAGAGAGAAGAGGAGGTGTGTATTTTCTATGAAAAAGTGAATATTCAAGAAACAGTGGTAAGAAATGGAGACATAGAGATGCAGTCCTTAGATGAAGAGATCCGGTTCCTAAAAATGCAGCTTCTGGAGGAAAGGAGACAGACAGAACTGATTCACAAAAATCTGCCAAACAAAAAAGCACTAGAATCAATTCTGGTTACATTACAGATACAGGTGGGATTTATTTTTCTACAGAAAATTATTTTTAGAGCAGAGCAGAATACAAACATGTGTCCCTGAAAACAAGGGCAGACATTTAACTGGTAAACTGAAGGAGAGCAGTTGAGCTGCTCACAAAACCATCAGCTCATGTGTTGTGCACTTGAGGTATTGTTACAGGGCCTAGAAATTCCTGAAAACATCATGTGCTGTTGTATAAATTTCATTTTATAATTTTTTATCTGTCATACTAGGGTCTTGGTAGTGACAAATCTATGACATCACTCTAAAACCAAGGTTACTGAGACATTCTTTCTAGAATGCTAGCAATTTGTACATGTTTAATAGTAGGGTAGTGTGCAACTAGAAGACAAATCATAATGCCATATGTTTGGAACTGGGAAGTGGTATCAAACCAACTGAAACTTAGGGATTTTAAAATTCCATTATTCATATGCAATATTCTATTATTTGTTTTTCATATTCACCAGTACTATTTCCATCATCATGTTAAGTATATAAAACCTAAGAATAAAATGTTACAGAAATATGAATTACTGGTGTTTCATCTGTCATTCCTGGTTTCAGGAATATTCAGCCAGAGATTTAGATACCAGACTAAAACAGATTTACAGAGGATTAAATAAATAATCCAGAAAAGTTAAATGTAACTATTTTCAAGAGCCAGTAAAAGATCACTGACTTTATAAGCCACTTGCCATGTAAACCTGAAGAACACTGCTGGCACAAGAATAAAAAAATAAATAAATAAGTGTCCTGATATTGACCATTATAAACTATGAGTTACAGTAAACAATACCCCAGTTTTAGAATGTATGTAAAATGACTGGACATTTATGTGCAAGTGATATTTTATCCAGAGCAAGTGATCTGATGTCAGTTTTCATTCTGTCCTCAACTAATGTTTGGATCTGATCCATCGGATCCAGTTCAGCCGCTGCAAAAGCTCGTGGCAGCCTTGCACTCTTGAGATTCTCCTTTTCCCATAATGCACCGATCCCAAGTACCTCAGATCTTGTTTGCCTCTTTGAGAGAAAAAATTTGGTGACTGCTACTCTCAAGTTAAGTGACTTTTTTCTTTGTCAAAATTACTATTTTCTGGACTAAATTTATTAAAATCTTAGATCTACTTACTCTCCCTTGCCTATCGCTTCCTTTTATCACAGGTTCTTCTTCATTAACTTTTTTTCTCCTTTTCTCTTCTCCCATACATTCCATACTCTTGAATAATATAGTTAGTATTTTCTTTCCACAGTTGCTATAGCCTTTATAGTACCATTGCTGATGTTTTCTTTATTTAAAAAAAAACTTTTCTCTTTTTTAGTTTTTGGCTAAGTTCTTGCATAGTATCAGCCTTACTAGTTTAATATTGGTGTTATGGCTGAGAAAGAAAAAGGCCCTGTGGGGTTCAAAAAATGCCTCAGGTGTGGGCACAAAATTCCATTTTTAGATACTCACACATTATGTGTATATTGCTTAGGACCCCTGCACTTACAAGAAGACTGTGCCATCTGTCATGGGTACATAAAGGAAAAATAAATTGCTTCTTAAAGGGTTGCTTCCTTTTTCTTTTGAAGAGGCTTTATCTGGAGCTTCATTACCTGCTACATCAAAAAAAGTCTGAATCGCCTTTTCCAAGCCCTTCCACTTCTTCCTCAAGGCCTCTATTGGATCTGACTCCTCCAATGGATCATAAGAAAAGAAAATTAAAAATGTTGGATCAGACTTCATTTTCTGATCCAAAGCAAAAAAGAAAAGAACTATTAGATCTGACCTCAGCATTGGATCTGAAACATAAAAAGATAGAGTTATCAGATCTGTCTGCCTTGGAGCCAATGAAAAAAATTGTCCAGTCCACGTACTTCATCAAGCTTAATCTTACCAAGGACCAAATATTCCCCTTCTGCAGACCCTGCCCCCTCCAGGGTACCTTTACCCTTTTTGGAAAGACCCAAGACTCCATCTACAGTTTGCACGCATTCTTCTAGGAGTCTTATGGAGGAAGATGTAGAGATTGGTGAGAAGAATTCTCTTGGCACAGAGCCTGACAAGTGTCCCTTTGTCTCCTAACCTTTTGGGTCAGGAAGTCTGAACTCCCACTACCCCCCCCCTTGCCAGTTAATCCTCTGACTCCTACCATGTGCTCAGAGTCTTTGGATCTGGGCTGTCTGGCTCAGGCTGCCTTGGATCCAAGGATATCCTTATCCTCAGATACGAGGCTTGCTCTGAGCACTTCGGTTCAGTCATATCCATAGAGATCACAGAGGTGAGGCTACCCTGTCGGATCCAAGGTGTTGGTGTCAACTCCAAAGTTTTTATAGCCATCTCTGCACCTTGGGGCCTTGGCACAGGTTAGTTTGGCTCTGATTTCTGCCTAGGGGGGATTGTCCTCGGAGCAGGTTGAGACTACAGTCCAAAAGCTTGCCTTTTCAGATCTGGGGTTCTATCCCTCTCTGGTGAAGTCTGCCTTTGAGGTTATGGAGAGATCCTTGTCTGCCTTGGCTATACAGATGGCTTCTACCCCCTTGGAGCCTCAGTTTACAGCCTTGCCCTCTCTACAGTTGGAGTCTCACCTCTGTTCTCCACAGGGGCAACTGGTACCACAAACCCTGGCATCCCAACAAGGTGTCCTGACGTCTTCTGATTCCTCCCCAGAGCATCCCACTGAGGAGGTCCCCAAGAAGAAGATGTGCAGGAGGAAACACTTGGATTCCCCAAAGGAATCTATCACAGAAGATACACAATTTGATGAAGGTGAAGAGTCTCCATGGTCACCTCCTGATGATGACTCATTTGGAGACATCCTTGAAATCCTGAAACAGAGAGGTGGCTAGAAGCCCAGCAGCCCTTCGTCCAATGAGTCAGTATTGCTGGAGGCATTCGGTACTGGCCTGTCTACCTCCTGGGTTACTCCACCTGCCAACAAGCTCATTGAGTTGATCTCACAGTGGGCATGGAAGAATGCCGACACCATTGAACCAATACCTCAGAGACCTGACAAAATTATGACAGCTCCAGAGGACAAGCAGTTTTGGGCAAAAGGGGTGCTAGTTGATGCCATGGTTGTGGCAGTGGCCACTAAGAAAGAACTTGCTGAGGAGAGTCTCATTCTTCTTCCCCAAACAAGAAGTCTCAGGTGATGGACAGATTTCAGAAGCATGTGTGTGCTTCATCGACCATCACCTTCAGGTCACTGAACTATCTGGCATATTTCACCAGGTTGCCGAAAGACCTGATTCAGGAACTTTCTGACACCTTCTCAGGATCTATTTCTGAAGATGTACAAGCATCTGTGACTTGGCTACCTTGCAATCAATTTCCAGTTCTTCCATGAGACTCATTTCGCATGTAGCCAAAGGAACTTCAAGGGCAGTGGGTTCAGGTGTTTCCATAAGAAGACATGCCAGGGTGCACTTATGTGATTTTGCAGAACCCTTCAAGTCTTCATTCATCAATGTTCCTTTGATGGCACATCTTTGTTTGGCCCCTCCATAAGGGAAACATTATCCAAGTGTGAAAAGAACAAAAAGACCCTGTCTGCCACGGGCATATGTTCTCTCAGCACTTCTTTTAGGGACACTTGCAATTCAAACAGACATGTCAGTAGCTTGGTACATAAACAAGGAGGGACCAGTGCTCAGGGTATATCAGTGGGTGATCTCATCCAACAGCTTTCTTATAGCAGTGCACATTCTGGGGAAGTCCAACGTGATAGCAGACAAATTGAGCAGGTGCATTCTTCTAACTCATGAATGGTCCTTCAACAAGAACATGACAGAATTGATTTTCCATCAGTGGGGCCAGACTTGCTATGATCTTTTTGCCTTTCACCTGACAACAAATGCAGCAGCTACTTTGCCTCCCCCCACTGAGCAAATCACCAAGGGATGCTATTCTCCATGATTGCTCCCCCCCCCCCGGGACTTCTTTATGCATGTTCTCCAATTCCACTGATTCCAACATTCCTGCAGAAAGCCACCAGGTTAAAGAGTAAAGTAATCCTTATTGCACCTTACTGGTCACAACAGATTTGGTTCACCTTCCTTTGGCCTCACTTACTTCACCACCCTTGGATTCTGGATCCAAATCCAGACCTCCTGTCTCACCTGACTTGTATGATCCATGCTGATATACCAAACCTCAGGCTTATGGCTTAGTTTCTCCAATTCTTTTAATAGCCAGACAACCTATGCTGTCTTCACCTGTCCGACTAATGCTGTTATATTCCTATAAGCCATCTACAAGGAAGCTTTATGCCAGTAAATGGAAAAGGTTTGCTTACTGGGTAATTCAAAATAATAATCTCTTTACAGCACCAATACATGATTTTTGGCTTCACTCTTTTAAGAAGTGGCTAGCTCATCAACAATTAAGGTACAGTTAACAGCAATTTTGAATTTTCACATGGGATTTGATGGCTCTTCAGTCGCTTCTCATAAACTTTGCAAAGCTTTTTTACGTGGAATGCTTCTCTTAAGACTTCCGTATAAAGATCTTACTCCCACATGGGATTTGAATCTGGTACTGCAAGCACTTAGCCACTCCTGCAGCTAAATGTGATCTTAAATAGCTTTCTTGGAAGCCTATATTTTTAGCAGCCATTACTTCTGCTAGACGAATTTCACAAATTTAGCTTTATCTTTGAAACCACCATATTTGATCTTTCACAAGGATAGAGTCACATTACGGACTAATGCTTCCTTCCTTCCTTTGGTAGTCTTAGAATCTAATATCAGTCAGTCCATTAATTTGCCAGTGTTTTTTCCAAATTTTGCAAACAAAGCCAAATGCTTGCTAGATTTACTTGATGTTAACAGACAATTTTGTTTTTACTTACATAGAACAAAAGACATAAGAAAATCTGACCTATTATTTGTTTCATTCACAAATGTGAAATTGGGGAAAACAGTAACCAAAGTAACCCTAGCCAGATGGCTTCCTTATTGCATTTAATTTATTTATAACAAATTGCTTGTCGCCTTAAAAAAACCGTTACAAGCTCATCAACTAGATCCATGGCAACTTCCTCTGTTTTTCATGCTAAAGCATCCATAGATGACATGTGCAGCAGCAACTTGGGCTATAAATTGGATTGGTCTCCAAAGGTAGAGCATCGTTTGATTCAGTGGTGCTCAGGAATATCCTTCCATGAGACCACCCGGGATCTTAAGTAGCTGGAGACTCTGTCCTATTAGTTGATAGAATGAAAATTAACATCAGATAAAGAAGTTATGTACTTACCATAAAGTTCCATCTGTGCTGTCCATTTTCATTCTTCCTCAACTTCCCACCCACCAACCCCTGACCTTGAAAACTCCTGAATGAATGAGTGGTTAAGCAACATCATTGTTGTTTATATTGCGCTCCAGATAAGATCCTCTTACTTGTTGACTACAAATGGTTCTTTCTAGTAAAATCAACAAACAAGATCTGAGGTACTTGGAGTTGGTGCATTATGAGTAAGGAGAAGCTTAAGAGTTTAATGTTGCCATGAACTTTTGCAGTGGCTGAGTTGGATCTGAGAGATCGGATCTGAACCCATTAGTTGAGGAAGAATGAAAGTGGACAACACAGATGAAATGTTATGGTAGGTATATAACTTATTTTTTTTTTGTTTTCTCATTCTCCTGAAAATGATGTAGAATAAGCAAAGGAAAATTTCTAACACATAAAATCACTTATTCTCATTTTTTACTGCAATGCTGTATAATATAGTTGTATTTTTCCATGCCTCAGACCTATGCTTGCATTTTTGGTTCATTCTATTTCTTGCTTCCTGTATTCTGTTATAGTTTTGTTCTGTTCACATTCAAGAATGTGTGTTCCAGGTATGTTTCATAAATTTCTACTGAAACTGAGCCCCTCTAGACTTTTAGCATGC
The DNA here is from genome assembly GCF_019279795.1 of Protopterus annectens. Classification (NCBI taxonomy): domain Eukaryota; kingdom Metazoa; phylum Chordata; order Ceratodontiformes; family Protopteridae; genus Protopterus; species Protopterus annectens. The sequence goes on along the minus strand of NC_056745.1, from coordinate 1,145,570,255 downwards.
TAATTAAACTCAAATATCAATTCTGAAATAAAATCTTTCCTCTGAAATCTCATTCATATAGTTGAGATTTGCACCTGTACCTTATTATCTTCTATTAATTTTTCCTCAACTATACTTTAGACTATTTTTATTTATCTTTTTCTTTATACTCTAAATCATTAGTTTTACATTAATTTGGACTGCATGCACTTTGTTAGGTGGCTCTTTGTATTTTAATTACATAAGAAACAGATAGTGGTCACACTGTATTGCTGTTTTGCATGTGTATATCTCCACCTGTTTCCACAGCATTTTAGAGTTCACAGTTTGACATTAACACTTTTAGTCTAACTTTAGGATGCCTGATTTCATTACTCCAAGCATCTTTGATGTTTGAATCTAATTTATGCAGCTCTCCATGTTGTACTGTCTCCCTGACTGCTGTCTCTCTGATATTATCTGTTTTTTCATATTTTCACTTAATTGTTACACTCATAACAGATTCACAAGCTTTCATTTTGCCAGAGTCTGTAGTAAAATGTTTGTGTTTCCATATAGCATCTTTACAGTGGAGGTAATAAGGGCATTAAATAGCATGCTGCTGATCCTTGTGTGCTGTGTGTTCAACTTTTTATGCTTGCAGTGGTCTTGCCTAGTTCTCGCACTTAGCTGTAGTTCTATAGCAAGAGTGGTAAATGTATTCACAAATATTAATATGAAACTTAGTTAATCAGCCTGCTGTTATCTGATTATATTTTAGTCATTGCTCCAACCAGGTTGTCTGGTTGTCCTTTCAAATATTATCTATCAGATTAGCTTCATAGAAGATTAATTAAACATGCTTCCTGAGAAATTAAAAGAAACTAAATTTTAAGCATTCCACAGTCTTCATTAGCTACAACATATCGTTAGTAACAATGGAACTAAGCTTTTTTTATATAATTCCTTAAAATTATAATGGGCATTCCATTGTAGCCATATTAAATGCCATCTTTTTTATTTTTGTTTACCTTAACCACTGTGACGTTATTGTTAGCAGAAGTTCATGTACTCTATTGCTTTCACTTGTTACTTTGACTTATCTTCTGTATGGTACAGTTTTCTTAGTCACACCTGCAAGATTTCAAGAATATCAGACAACCCTTTGCATGGAATTCATCTAACACATCCAGCTATAACACATAAATAAATACAAATAAAGTAATATGTTAATTTCTTCCAGTCACATTTACAAATATGACTTTTTTCATTAACACAGGCCATCAGCTCCACGCTTACTTTTTGTTCCTTATTTCCCTTTACAGTTTCAGTTCTGTTGAACTGTTTTCATTTCCTTCCAGTTACATTTGTTGCTGAATTATTTTATTTATTTATTTTTTTAGAAAACTTACAGCTTGTATTTTCATCTCTGTTATCCATATCCTTCATCAGTGCAGGGTATTCAAACCTTTTAGCATTTTTCTGAAATTTGTATATTCTGTTCTGTAACTAATCTTGCAACATACTGATTCCCTATATTCATAGGTAATGTGAAATTGTTCAATCTCGCTGTTTGTTCTTACACACGGGTTCGGAGCCGATCCTCGGCTCCGAGTCGGCCGCATCACTAGCTCCGCATCTTCGAGAAAGCTCGAGGCACAGTAATATCCCATGATCCTCAGGTGCTAACCCTCAGATCTAGTTTGCCGCTAGCAGCAGATCGCATTGAGAGGCTCGGGCCAGTATATTTTTTTCTACTTTTCTTGATATATAGTTCTCTTTCTACAGATTTATAGTCATATATTAGAGTTTAAATAAGTATTATAATATAGGTGTTATTTGTGAGTATTTAGACTAGTTTAGTTAGTTTAAAAATTCTTTAGTTAAGGCCTTCGGGTTTTTTCTGTCAGGATTGACTATTTAAAAAAAATTTTGCCTTAACCTCTTCTTTTTTCTATTCTATATATATATATATCATAGTGTGCTGTGTGTTTTACATTTGTATATATATATTAGATTTAAATTGTTTATTATTATTACACTTAATATTATATAGGGATTTTTCTTAAGTGTGCTGTGTTTTTTGGATTTTTTTCTTTTTTACTTCAAAATGTCAGAAAAGACCAAATCTGGTTTTAAAAGGTGTCAGTGTGGACAGAAGTTGTCCATTATTGACAACCACTCATCCTGCGTCTACTGTCTTGGCCCTCTCCACTTGCAGGAAGACTGTTCCATTTGTCATTCCTTTAGTGGGAGGGTCATGCTGGAAAGACGCAGGAATTTGGTTGACAGAGGGTTGCTTAAACCTGATTTTCAGAAGGCCCTGGACAAGGCTGAACAGGTATCCAAGTCTTCGAAGGGGTCGAAGTCTTCAAGAGTGTCAGAGCCCAAGTCATCGGCTCCGATCACCTCTTTTTAGATTCGGACACCGGCTCCTATGACTTTGGTGCCAGGTGTTGAGAGTTTATCTCTGCACGAGGCTCAGGTCTTGGAGCCAGTGTCAGAGGTGCCACCGTCTGCTATCCTTCGCTCGGTGATGGCTTCGATCCCTTTGACCCGTTCTTCGAGGCCCGTTTCCGACTCCGATGTGGACCGAGTGGTACAGAAGCTTATGGAGAACTTGGCTTTGTCCAAATTAATCGGGTTTCGTCCCAGCTGGTTTCGAAACTCGAGACTATTCCTGTTCCCTCAACACTTCCTCCTCCGAGACCCGTCGAGTCATCGGAGCTAGGAATTGAAGAGCCGATGATTGTAGAGCCCTCAGTGCCGAAGCCTCCAGTAGTGCTATCGGCTCCGTTGACCTTGACTCCTTCGGAACCAGCCAGAGAGACTAGGAGCCGAAGATCTTTCCTAGGTTCCGGGGGGGATAGTCGAACCGAGATTTCGGTTCTGACTCTTCCCCTCAGTGCCTCGGCTCAGATCAGTTCAGATCCGTCCTCGGTGTCGGAGCCCGTGGTTCCGATTCCGGAGAAACGACCTCCTTCTTCGGATCGGGTCGGATCTTCGGGTCGGGGCACCGGTGCCTTTGATATCATGAGGAAGGTCTTGTCTGATCAGACACATACTTCATCAGTATCTTCGTCTACTTCCCCAAAAGGTCCGCATTCTGCTTCTGTGCCTTTGGCTCCTACCAAGCGTCGAGACCCAATGATCAGAAGTCCCCACAGGGTGACTCTGGTTCCTCAGATGCATCCCCAGAAGCTCCCGCTGAGGATGTTCCGAGGAAACGACTGTGCAAGAGGAGGCACATAGATTCCCCCCAGGAATCTCTCACATCTGATACTGATTTAGATGAAACAGAAGGGTCCCCACGGTCCCCCTCTGAGGATGTCTCGTTTGCAGACATTTTGGAAATCCTGAAACAAAGGGGGGACTGGCAAACCCTTACCCCTTCTGTGGATGAATCGGTCTTGCTGAAGGCATTTGGGACTCAACCTTCTACCTCCTGGGTGACTCCGCCATTTGACAATCTCATGGATGTAATAGCCCGGAGGGGTTGGGAAACACCCAATACAGTGGAACCAGTCCCTCGTAAGCCAAATAAATACATGACGGCCCCCCAGGACAAATCTTATCTTACAAAAGGGGTTCCCGTGGTTACTATGGTGGTGGCGGCGGCCACTAAGAAAGAGATGTCTGAATCATCTTCCTCTGTCCATTCTCCTAATAAGGATTGTAGGATGATGGACAGATATGGGAAGCGCATATTTAGTTCGGCGACTTTTTCCATCCGATCGCTCAACTACCTTACGCATTTCACGTGTTTACAGAGAGATCTCATTAAGGAACTGGGAGATACTCTCCAGGGACACACAGATGCTGCTGTCGCCGAGAAAGTGACAGCGCAAGTTAACACCCTAAACTCCATAGTCAACTCGTCCATGAGGCTGATTTCATATGCAGCCGAAGGGTCGAGTAGAGCGGCAGCTTCAGCGATCGCCCTGAGAAGGCAATCCTGGTTGTGCTTATGCTTCTTTGCGGAAGCCTTTAAGTCTTCCTTTGCCAACGCCCCCTTTGATGGTGCCTCCTTGTTTGGGCCCAAAGTAAAGGAGACTCTCACGAGGTGTGAACAAGAAGGGAAGACCCTGTCTGCCATAGGGGTCCATTTTTCCGTCCCATCTAGACCCTACCCTAAAGGGCAACGAGGAGGAAAAATGTGGTTCCGAAAGACTCCGGGATCTTTTCAGCACACCCAAAGTGACACCCCTCCAGAGGCAGAGGAGGGGGAAGAAATGGAAGACGCCGCTCAGCCAGCAGAGGGGGTCCGCAAAATCAGGGCGACAGAGAGACTTTCTCTGGAAAGCCCTTCCAGCACTCCTGAGTGCAGGCCCGGCTGTCCTACTCTGGAGGCAGTCGGGGGTCGCTTGGCTTTATACCCAGAGGCCTGGCTAAATCTTACATCAGATTCCTGGGTAAAAAACATAGTTACCAGAGGCTACAACATTCCCTTCATCAAAATGCCACCCAACTCCAAAAAACTCCCAGACGTTCCACCCAGTCTTCGAGACCAGGCAACCGTAGAGATAGGAAGGTTGCTCGAAAACAGAGTCATCCAACCAGTCCCGGCAGACCAAATAGGATCCGGAACTTACTCAAGGTTCTTTTTAGTTCCAAAGAAAACAGGGGACTGGAGGCCAATTTTAGACCTCAGCAAATTAAATACCTTTGTGAAAAAGGAAAAGTTCCGGATTGTCACGCTACAGTCAATCCTTCCTTTTCTGCAGAAGGGCGACTGGATGTGCTCTATAGATCTCAAAGACGCATACTACCATATCAAGATGGCCAGGGCGTCCAGAGATCACCTGCGCTTCCGGCTGGGAGCCAGTCATTTCCAGTTTCGCACTCTGCCCTTTGGTCTCACCTCAGCCCCCAGGGTGTTCACCAAATGCATGGCAGTAGTAGCGTCTCACTTGAGACAAAGGGGATTCCGGGTGTTTCCTTATCTAGACGACTGGCTCCTATCCGCCACCACCGAGTATCATCTTCTACAAGCCAGGGATTACACCATCAGTCTTTGCTCTTCACTAGGCATAACGGTGAATTTTGGAAAATCTGTCTTATCGCCGTCACAGCGTATCTTATTTATAGGAGCACAGCTAGACACCTCCCTGGCTCAGGTTACTCTCCCCCCACCAAGAGTATCAGACCTCAGGCAGCAAATTTCGGTCCTTCTACACAGCAAGAGAGTCCCTGCACAACAAATATTAAGAGTACTAGGCTTGATGGCAGCCTCCCTTATTGTAGTTCCTTTAGGCAGGATGCACATGAGGATTCTTCAATGGATGCTATTCACCCAGTGGTCGTATCGACAACTTCCACTGTCTCACGAAATCTTGATCACGAATTTTTGCAAGAAGGATCTCTTGTGGTGGATTCACAGTCAAGAGCTGACACTAGGATGACCATTTGTATTACCCAGTCCGGTAGCAACTCTAACCACGGATGCTTCCCTGATAGGGTGGGGGGTGGGGGTTCTTTCAGGAACAAACAGTCCAAGGTCAATGGTCCAACTTGGAGTACAATCTGCACATCAATGTTCTAGAGCTGAGGGCAGTGTTTCTAGCGTTGCAACACTTTCACAAGTCCTTACCTCAGGGAACAGTGACAGTTCAGACAGACAACATGTCAGTGGTCTGGTACATAAACAAGCAAGGGGGAACCAGATCTTACCCGTTATGCAGAGAGGCCCTCAGAATTTGGCAATGGGCAAAGTCCACTGGACACTTTCTGATAGCAACGCACATCCCGGGGACTTCCAACGTAATCGTGGACAGGTTGAGCAGAGCCATCCTGTTCCCTCACGAGTGGTCCCTAAAACCTCAAGTGGCAGAAGAGATCTTCCGCAGATGGGGCCAGCCTTGCTGCGACCTGTTTGCATCCCCATTGAATGCCAAATGCAGAAGCTACTTTGCCCTGTTACCCCCTCCAGGGGGTGTCCCCAGGGACGCACTGGTATACGATTGGCCCCCGGGTCTCCTTTACGCTTTTCCTCCTGTTCCACTAATTCCCAGGTTTTTGCAGAAAGCCAAACATCTGGACAGGACCATAATACTAATAGCCCCATTCTAGCCTCGACAAATCTGGTTTCCCTTCCTTCAATCTCATCAAGTGGAGGAACCATGGATGCTGGACCTGGAGCCAGACCTGTTGACACATTCGTCGGGAGTTCCTCACACCTTCCTCAAGTCCCTCAAACTGACAGCTTGGCTGCTCCGCTTCCCATCTTAGCCAGGTCGGAGTTACTATCCCCTGCAGTACAACAAATGATTGTATCTTCTCATAAACCATCTACAAGGAAATTGTACAACAGCAAATGGAACCGTTTTGCGCACTGGGCCTCCAAACAAGGTATAGATCCATTCGGGGCTCCAGTACACAAGATACTAGATTTTCTTACCACACTTTTTCAAGAAGGAGCATCAACATCCACTATAAGCGTTCAACTGGCGGCTATATCCAATTTTCATATTGGCCGTGAAGATGGTTCTCTTGTCCCACAGGCTTTGTAAAGCCTTCATGAAAGGTACCTTTCACCTCCGTCCCCCCTTTCGTAATCCAGTAGCACCTTGGAATCTTAATCTCATGCTATCACAACTCATGTTGCCCCCATTTGAACCAGCAGACACAACTCCGTTAAAATTCCTTTCATGGAAAACACTTTTTCTGGTTGCCATCACTTCCACAGGAGAGTTTCAGAGTTACAGGCTCTATCTATCCGACCCCCGTACATGATTTTTCATCCAGATAGAGTAACCTTGCGCACCAATCTGTCCTTCCTTCTGAAGGTTTGTTCGATTCAGAACATCAATCAGTCTATCGAACTACCTACCTTCTTTAAAAACCATTCCAATAAGTTAGAATACACATTGCACAAATTGGACGTTCACAGGCAACTAAGATTTTACTTACATAGGACAAAAGAGTACAGAAAGTCAGACCAACTATTTGTCTCATATGCTGACCAAAGGAAAGGACAGGCAGTAACGAAGGTTACCTTATCCAAATGGCTCTCAGATTGCATAAATTTTGTATATGGTGAATCGAAACAGCAACTCCCTTTCAAACCCAGAGCTCATTCTACAAGGGTGATCGCTGCCTCTTCAGCCCATACTGCTCGTTTGCCTTTAGATACCATTTGTGCAGCGACAACTTGGGCAAAACCACATACTTTTATCACCCACTATAAACTAGACAAAAGCTCTAGGGACAGGGTGACGTTTGGTTCCACTGTACTCAGGAATGTTCTCCCTTGAGCCACCCAGGAAAAAGGAGCTAGGGACGCTACCCGTGTGTAAGAACAAACGGCGAGATTGAACAATTTCACATTAAGAAGTTATGTTCTTACCATAACGTTCCATGTGAATTGTTCATCTCGCCTTTGTTCTTACATTCCCCCCCTCCATCCCCCGTCCTGCGGTCTGGGAGAACGGTTTCAACTGAATTCCTTTTCAGCCTTTTCTAGATATGGTTAGCATATTATTGTACATTAGTAATGGCATCTTTTCTCCTCTATTTGAGAGTAGGGTTCCAGACACTGTGTAGTATCTGTTTATAAGTGTTCTAGACACAGTTCTAAAAGGGATTCTTCTGGTATAGCAAACTAGATCTGAGGGTTAGCACCTGAGGATCATGGGATATTACTGTGCCTCGAGCTTTCTCGAAGATGTGGAGCTAGTGATGCGGACGACTCGGAGCCGAGGATCGGCTCCGAACCCATGTGTAAGAACAAAGGCGAGATGAACAATTCACATGGAACATTATGGTAAGAACATAACTTCTTATTTTCTTTCTTTAATCAGTCACCCCAGTCTTGTATTCCAATAGTATTAATTTTGTTTGTAGTGTCTTATTATTATCCACTATTTCTGCAAAAGAACAAGCATGACTCTTTACTGGAATGTTTTAGCTTAAGTATGAGTTCTCCCCCCTGGAGACTGAGTATTTAACTGCAAAAAAAAATTACAACTGAACTGGTGTTTCCTTAATCAGTGGCTACAAAACTGTTTTTGTGTCCCTTCCACTGAATTTCATCAATTATAGTTAGTTATAGTCTGAAACTCTGCTATATCTCTAAACCTCCTCTCCTGATTTTCAACGTCACTTGCACAGATGAGATATGTAATGACTCCTGCACAATTCTGAACTACTGAAATCTATCTTCCTTATGGCAATCCTTTCTTTTTCTTTAACTATTGATTATTTAACTATTCAGGCTTCTACTCCATATCTCTGCCATATCCATCATTTAGCTTTTCCTTAATTTTCACATCTCCAGGTAATGGAATTAGCACCACATTAAGATAAGGCAGTGTATTCCATACATCTTGAATTATTGAGCATTTTAGCTGTATAAAAGAAAGATCATTTAGATGTAGGAGTATGGCCTAACTAACAATTCTAGGAGTATTTTAGAATTCCCACATTGCATTGTACTCCAAATGAAACAACCTTTCTTTTGTCAAACTGAATGCTGCAGCAGTTTATTAAACAGAGATCACTTTTCTTTGTGTAGCACAAATTTTAATTAAATATAGAAAATGGGTTAATGCCAGTGCCAATACATGCAGTGATAAAACAATTTGATCTTCCTCCTCTTCATGTTGTGCCTTTAATTTTGAATTTACCGATACTGTTTTGTTCTGTAGTCATACCTCTCTGCATAGATTGTCCAGATTTTTGTCTCATATTTATGGTCTGTTCCTCATAAAATTGTGTTTTTAGACAAATCACTGGAATGAGCTAAGGATTAAAGTCACTAAATAATGACATGCATTTGCATTTCAGACTTCGTATCCTTCAGAAAATGCATTGTAACACACATTCTGTTATTATAGCAACTTTCTAAGTTTATAAAAGCAATATTTAAAATGTGTCCCTATTTTTGGGCTTTTGTTCCCCCCTATTATGTCAGGCTTTGTCTAGAGTTTTTGTGCTAAGATGTTGAGAGTTATGGTTGAAGTAATTTATCTGTCTTAGGAAGTCTTAGTCTTCATACCTCTCAACCTCTGCGATCAAGAGATCTGGACAAAGCAATATGAAAAAGTAGGATAAAGGCCCAAAAATAGGGACAATTTTTAAATATTGCTGTTATAAATTTAGAAAGTTGATAGGATTATAGGTTTTGCATTAGCATGAATTTTCTGAATGGTATGAATGGTATGAAGTCTGAAACTCACATGTCTCTCATTATTTTCAAACTTCAGTCTTTAATGATTTGCCCCTAATTTGCCAGCAAATTAGAATTTTATGAAAAACGGACCAAAAATATGAGGCAAAATCTGGACATTCTGTGAAAATCTGTAGAGTTGAGAGGTATGTTAGTCTTTTCTACTTCACCTGAATATGTCCAACCATGCTCAGTTTTCTTAAAATATTCTCATGTAGGTCCATACATACCACACTATAGACTTACTTGAAGCAACCCACTGTATATAAATTCATCTCTACTTATCTGTGCACATTCAAAGCAGCTGGTAATTAGCAAAGCTGCTGTTCATAATAAAAAAAAATCAGCCTTCATACATAGCATACGTGTGCAGAGAGCAGGGATTGCAGACTTTAGAAATACTATCAAATGCAACATCTAAATTATTACTTGATGGATGTGAAAATCTTATGTTGCACCTAGGTATTTAATAAATGCAGTTGATTTTATACTATGCTAGAGATCAGGGAGTGGTGTTAAAAAGCAAAATAAGCAAAGTGAACTTCTAAGATGGTGGCCCCACTGTGAGCAGCTAATTGAGTAGTCTGCTATCTTTCTCATTGATTTTCCCATGCTTTATTATCTTAGAACCACCTCAGTTAGACATAAAAGTGGTGGATTTACTGATTTTCAGATTCTTTCCACATATGGATTATAACTTAGTGGAACTGCTAATGATTTATTCATTTTTTTTCTCATTTGCTGATTCATCCTGCATTCTAATTTCCAGTTGATAAAACTGTTGTGACAGAAGACATTATGAAGAGATGGAAATCTCAAAAAACATAATCAAATTTGTCTGCATTCTCTTGACCTGGAAAGATTTGAAACCATAGAGGTATAACTATGCAGTAAAAGATAAGAAAAACAGTTAACATTATCCAAACTGACAAGTGAAATGAATCTTACACTAACATAATAGAAAGAGGCTAATTTACCACTTTAGGTAGCTATTGAAAAAATATGTACACCTGAACAACATCTGTGTCAACATTTATGATTTAATAAAGAGGGCTGAACAGAGTGAAAAATGCATTTCTGAATGGGAAGATAAAACACATCAAATGTGTCCATTATCCATATGGATGACCAAGAGATTACATCTCTCAAAAAAGTTGGATTGTGATTCTAGAAAATGAATGAATAACATAATTTTAAGAATTCTTTATAAATATTATGTAATTAACCTTTGTAAAACTGCTTTCCCTGCTTGAGGAAGCCTTTTCAAGTACTCTATGACAGTAAAAAGACAAAACTGTGCCCTGCATGTCTCAGCCGTATCTGATCCCCAATATTAATTTGTATAGCGTTAATAAACTATCAAGGTGTCCTTAAAATTCTCCAAAAAAAAAGAAAAACACTCCAAGAAGCCTTCACTTGGAATGGAAGAAAGCTAAGGATTTCCACAACATTCATCTTTAATAAAAACTTATAAGAATAAAATTATCTCAATACTGGGTTTCTTTAGAAAGAATAACATACAATTTCAAATGCAGTTCCTGGCTAGTTTTCTTTTACAACAGTACAATAACATATATAATTTTATAGACATTAAATTAAGTTAAAATGTTGAGAAACAGCCAACCACATTTCTGAGTGGTAAAAATGAAAAACAGAATCAATAACAACTAAACCACAAAGAATGATATTCAGGTTTGGTGTCAAGCTAATTAGCTAAATCCAAAATAATCCACGGAAAATAAAAAACAAAAGGATCGCCAGTCCAGTAACAAACTCTACTGTTTAGTAAGTCTCGTATTCATTTGTTCTAGAGTCAAAAGTGTTTTTTTTTTTTTTTATTAAACAGTTTAGTCTGTTTCTGAACTATTGTTCTTCTTACTTTTCTTTTCCACGAGTCAGTTATTATTCATTCAGAAGTTAAAGGAGGCTCATTGAATCCAGTAACTGCTTCTTCCTTTGTGATTCTCACTGAAGCCTGTGGGTCTAAAGCCATAAGATTCCACCACAAGATCCATACTGATTATTTGTACTTAGACTCGGGCTGTGATGCATAAACTCTTTTGGGGCTAGGGCCCTGCAAGGACAATGAGATAAACTTATGTTGAAGGGTCTACTTCCTGCCGAAGTTGGGGAGGGGGTTTAGCTACTCCTGTCCTGTGAGGTCTTCAACTTCATCAAATAAGATGGAAAAAGCCAAAGTTGAGAAGGACAAGTAGAAAGACAAGGACAGAAACAGGGCCAAGGTATCAGGAAAAGAAAAGAAAAAGAGCAATGAAAGTCAGTGGAACAATCAGAGCTTTAGGGTCCATCATCAAAGACACCAAGGTGTTCAGATCTGGAGGTTGATCACATCCAGTAACCATCTCCACCTTTATGATTCTCACTGGACCCTATGAGTCTGAGGCTTCATTCCCTGTTCTTGTAAGAGAAGTGCTGTTCTTGACCACCATCAGTGGCTACACCCTTCAGGTCCTTCTAATTGTCAAGGGGTCTTTTGATATTAACAGGATGATGTGAAAGATCCTTCAGACATAGATTAATTTGGGGTCATCCTGGCATTAACTCCTTCAGTGGTTCTTGCTGCAGTCTATACCACCCTACCCTGGTCCGACTGTCAGATCCAAAGCCCACAGACCCGAGTCTGCCCCATAGAGCACCCATGTTCAAACTGACAGCACTTTTGACTTTGACACGAATGGTTTCCCTTACTCTCACAACTCTTGCCTTGTTGGATTGAGATGAGTGTCAGAATCAAAGCACCAGAGCTGCGACTTGTGGGTTAGGGTATATTCTATAGTTATTGGAGCCCTCCCGGCCAGCTTGATACCATTGTTGCTCTTAGAGCCAGATTGTCTCTCTTAGAGCCAGATTGTGTCAGAGTCAAGGCACCCCATCATTTCCCTCTGTGGCTCAGATAGGCTTTCCTTTGGCTGCTATTTCATCTTTGACCTTTGAGGCATTTGAGAGGGTTTTCTCCAGTTCCAGATAAAAGATGATTCTACCACATTCAGTTCCATCCCACCTCCTGTGGATCCTGTTTCCATTCCTGTTCAACCCGACCAGCAGGGACAGTCAGCTCGCTTCAACCTCAGTGATTCTTGCCAGGCAAGCTCTCTGTCCAGTTGCAACCCTGTCTTGGAAGCCCACATGGGGAAGTACCTAGGAAATGGGCCTGTAAGAGGAAACATTTGGACTCTTCATTGGAGCCATTCACCGAAGACATGAATTTTGATGAGGATTCCCCATGATCCCCTCTATAAGACATCTCATTTGGAGATATTCTGGCATTAATGAAGAAAAGAAGAGATTGGCTCTGTGAACCCCGCTCTCGTGAGGAGTCGGTGTTCCTTCAAGCATTCGGGACTGGCTCTTCTAACTTCTGGGTGGTTCTGCCAGCTGATGAGCTAATCGACCTAGTTTCTCAACTGGCATGGGAGGAACCTGATGTGATGGTGCCAGTTCCACACAAACCAGATAAGATTTTAGTGCCCCCTCAGGACTACATCCCAGTATAACTTGGTACTCCAGTAGTTGCCAAGGTTGTGTTAATGACCACTAGGAAGGAACTCTCATTAGAGAGCACATCTGTTTATCCCCCTAACAGAGAATTCACCACGTCTGGCATATTTCAGAAACAGATGTATGCTTCAGACTTTTGCACTCAGAACACTGAATTCATATGACACAATTTCAGAGGGACTTGTCGAAGGAGATGTCAAAATTACACTTGAGTAACCTTCCTGTGGACATCCACAAGTCAATGGAGTCTCAGTTGTCTACCCTTCAATCAATGAATAATGTATCCATGTATTAGCTATCTAACACAGCTGATGGTACATCCAGCGTGGCTGGCACCAGCATTGCTATCCATTGGCATGTCTGGATGCACCTGTGCAACTTTGTGAAAGACTTCAAGACATCCTTTATCAATGCCCCTTTTGTTGGTTCTACCCTTTTCAGACCTAAAGTGAAAGAGAAACATTAGAAGTGAACATGAAGGTAAGACCCTGTCTGCAGTTGGCATACTCTTTTCCACTTGACAAAGGACCTTCTCTTGAAACCAGAAAGGGGGTGAATGGTTCTGAAGGGTTTTGACCAAAATGTTTCTATGGATAGACCCCCCCCCCCCCGGGCAGAGGGGGGTTGTAACTATTATGGACATCACCCAAGAGGCAGAGATGGACTGCAACATCATGAGTTTTAAGGTCTTTTTACTGAAAACCCTACCGGTGCTCCTAAATAGTTGTCCAACTGCTGCATTCTGGAGGTAGTTTCAGGGAGGAGCTTAGAACAGCACCTGGAAGCCTGGCAGGCCATCAACGAAAATTCCTGGGTTCAGACTATAATCACCAGAGGCTATATTATTCTTTTTATTTCCCCCAGCTCAGAAAAAGTATAAAATTCTTGATGTACCACCCAGTCAGATGGAATTAGCAGAAGCAGCAGATATAAGAAAGGTGCTAGAAGAGAGAGTCATCCAGCAGGTTCCCCAGGCCAATTAGGATCCAGAGTCTATTTAGTGTTCTTTCTAGTTCCAAAGAAAACAAGGGACCTCAGACCCATCCTGGATCTAAGCCACCTCAATCCTGCATAAAGCAGACAGAATTCTGGCGGATCGTGGTTCAGTCTATTCTACTTAATCTGAGGAAGGATGACTTGATGTGCTCAATAGATCTCCAGATGCATGCTATCATATCAAGAGAGCAAGGCACTACAGGAGAGTTCTCGATTTCCATCTGGAGGCCAATCATTTTCAATTCAGAGCACTGCCCTTTGACCTCACTGTAGCCCCCAGGGTGTTCATCAAATGCATGGCAGTGGTAGCAGTGTATCTCAGGCTGCGGGGGCTCTAACTGTTCCCATATTTGGATGATTGGTTCCTTTTCGTACCAACCAAGGAGCTAATAGTTTAATACATGGAATTTCTGTTCCATCTAGCTTCACAGATGGGAATTACTGTCAGTCTTGTCAAGAACCCGCTAAACATTTCTTGAAATGAACCTTTCTTTTAAGACCTCCTGTCAGGGATCCAGTTCGCCCTTGGGACATTAGCAGCATGCTTCAGGATTGATCTAATGCGCCCTTTGAACCTGACTCGTTGGTTTGGCATGGAAGATCTTGGGAATACAAACCCTATCCTGCAAACCTCCTTGTCTGATTTTTCATAAAGACAAAGTATCTTTTTTGTTTTAAAGATAGAGAACTTTTAGAACACATCCACATTTCCTTTCTGAGGTGGCCACTGAAGCAAATTTCAAACCATTAATCTTCCATTGTTTTTTGCCAAAGTTCTGAAAAAAAGGGAATGTATCTTACATTTGTTAAATGCTCATTGTCAACTCAGGTCTTATTTGCACAGGACAAAGGCTATTAGATAGGCTATTGCCTTCTGAAAAGCTAAATTGGGTCAATGAGTTTCTAAGGTAATGCTGTGTAGGTGGCTTTCTGACTGTATTGCCTTTGTTTATGAAAATATGGGACTGACTTTACTTGGAAAGCCAAAAACTCTTTCTACCAGAGCAATGGCAACCTCTACCACTTTATTGGGTAGTGTTCCCTTTGATGAGATTTGTGCTGCTCCTACTCGATCTACTTCTCATACCATAGTGTTGCACTGCAAGTTTGATAAACAGTCCAGATCCTGTGCAGTCTTTGGCTCCTCCTTACTCATTAATATCCTTGCTTCAATCCACCCAGTTTTTCGTGGTAGCTTGGGAATCTGTTCTAATCATTGAATCAGATAAAAAAGACAATATTGGATATGAAAGTTGTGTATTTACCATAATGCTAGATCCACTTGTCTTGTTTCATCCATTTCAACATGCATCAATCCACCTCCCATCCTAAATTGTCATTCTTGGACCTCCAACCATGGTTAGACCTGATCGGGGCCTTGACATTTTGGGCAGCCTTTCTTGTTGTTTTCACGTTATCATTATTAGCTATGGTGTCAGATTAAGCCTGTGTTCAGGTTTCTTTTGGGAAAGAATGTATACCTGTAAACAGGCAAACTCAATCTGAGGTAATCTGGGGATCAGAGGGAGTTATGGGGGAGGGGGAGGACTCGGAGCCCTGGATCCAAGCTTCTGAAAAAGTGACAAGGTTGGATCCAGTCAGGTCTGATAACACAATTGTTGAACTGGATGAAACAAGACAGCACAGATCTAGCATGATGGTATGTACATAACTGTAGTTTAACTTAGGTTAGAGGACATAGCATACTAAGGTTGCAGAACTGTGGTTTGCATTGCTTCCCTCTTACCTCCTGCCATGTTTTTTTTTCTTTAAGGTTACTATGCTTTTCTGCATATTTGCATAAAATTTGATATCCAGTATTGTTTTTATCCGTTCCTCAACTGATCAGTCATGGATCTGACCTCAGATCGAACTTCAGCCACTTTTCAGATTTAGGAACCATAGCTCAAGCTCCTTCCTTTGCCCATAATCCCCTCCAAACCCTGTATTACATCAGCTCTTGTTTGCCACTCTCAGCTTTCAGATGTGGTTGAAGTTAGTCAAGCATTTTACAGATAAGTGAATTCTTGCTTTTGATACTATAGCTTCTTTTCCAGTCTTACTTGGAATTGTTTTACTCTATGCTTGTCCTTTTCCTCCCCTGGTAGTATAAAAAAAACCTTCTGTCTAGTAGTATCATTTTCACATTTAGGCCTTGCACCATCTCTATACTAGAAGCCTTGTATCTTTTCCACCATTGTTGGTTTTCCTTCCCCTTTATCCCCTTATTTGGGATATTCTTGTTACCATTGCTGGTATCTGATTTTCTCTGGCTATTTCTCTGTGTTGTTGCTGTCTGTTGTTGTGTCATTCCTTCAGTTATGTCAGACAAGTCTACTGGATTTAAAAAGTGTGATTCCTAAGGCCATAAAATTCCTAACTCTGGTGCTCATTCAGAGTGTGTAGATTGTCTAGGGGCAACACACCTTAACAAATATTGTAAGATTTGCTCAGAGTTTAATCATAGACCTTTGGTTGAATGTAGGATCCAGATCTCCAAGAGGACATCTCCCCAGAAACACAGGTGCAAGAGTAGGCACATTGTCTAACTGCAGGAGTCACCAACATAAGCCACAGACTTTGATGTAGGGGAGGGATCCAACAGGTCACCCCTTGAGGTTATCTCTTTTGAGGTGATATTCAAGTTTCTTTGACAGAAAGGTGGTTGGCCTTCTGAATCTCGTTCCCAGGAGGAGTCAGTGTTTTTTGAGGTTTTCTGAACCAACTCAGCTACTTCCTGGGTGGGCCCATGGTGGATCTGATTTCCCATCAGGCTTGGAAGGATCTGGATGTAGAAGAACCCATCCCCAGAAAGACAGACAAATACCTAGCTGCATCCAAAGACTGTGCCCACTGGAGCAAGGGCCCCACAGTTGATGCTATGGTGGTGGTGGCAGCCACTAAGGAGGGATTTGCCAAGAAGAGTCCTACTGTCCATCTCACTAACAGTGGGTCTAGAGGCTTGGACAGATTTGAGAAGTGAATTTATGTGTCAGCAACCTTTGCTGTCCAAAAGCTGAACTATTTGACACACATAACAAGGATTCAGAGGGACTTGACAAAGGAGCTTTCCAAGTCCCTCTTGGGGTCCATGACTGCAGCGAACAAGAGACCTAGGTCTTCACAACTGGCCACCATGACTGCAGAGGACAAGAAACCTATGTCTTCCCAACTGGTCACCCTTCAGTCCCTCTCAAATGCCTCATTGCATTTGATCTCCAATGCTACTGAGGGTGTTTCCAGAGCTAAAGGTTCAGACATCAAGGTTTTGGGGGCATGCCTGGATGCAATTATGCAGTTTCATGTATCCTTTTAAGGCAGCCTTCTTCAAGGATCCTTTTGATAGATTGACTTTGTTTGGACTGAAAGGTAAAGAGACTCACACCAGGTGCAAACAGGATGGGAAAACTCTGACTGCAGTAGGAATATGGTTTTCTGTCACTCAGAGGACCTTTTCTAGAAACCAGAAAAACAGTAGGAAGATGTGGTTCTGAAAGTTGTAAGGGGTAGAGCTCTCTATAATCAAGGGAAGAATTCCAATGGTAGATGTCACCCACATGGCAGACGAGGCCTGCAAAACCAAGGCTTCAGAGGTCCAATTATCAAAAAGAACTTATCAGTGCTCCTGAAGAATTTCCTGACTGCTGCACTCTGGAGGCAGTCGGGGGTGCTTATCTCTACATCTGGAAGCCTGGACATCCAACACTAAATATGTCTGGGTGCAGACTATAATTACCAGAGGCTATTACATTCCCTTTTCCCATCCTCCCCCAATAACATCAAAGAAAGTTCCCAATGTACCACCTGCCAAAGGAAAGATGCAGCCTACGAAGCTGAGAAGCCTCTAGCAAAATGAGTCACTAGAATGCGCCTTCAGACCAGCAAGGGTTTGGAACTTATTCGAGATTCATTTTGGTGCCAACAAAAAATGGGGACCTTAGGCCAATTTTAAACCTAAGCCATCTAAATCTGTTTGTAAAACACTCAAAGTTCTGAATGGTCATGGTTCAGTCTATACTCCCACTAGTGAGGAAGTACGATTGGATTTGTTGGATAGATCTCCATGACGTGTACTATCATACCAAAACAGATCCAGGAGGTATATTTGTTTCTGGCTGGGGACCAGTCACTTCCAGTTCAGGGCCCTGCCCTTTGGTCTCACCATAGCCTCCCAGCTGTTCACCAAATGTATGGCAGTGGTTGCAGCTCACTTGAAATTGCTAGGATTCTGGGTGTTTCCCTTCCTTAATGGCTGGCTCCTCGCCACTCCAACCAAGCATCTTTTGACTCACCCCAGCAACTACTTCCTCCATCTATGCCTTAATATGGGCATCACATTCAATTACAGTAAATCACACCTTTCTCCCACTCAAGTGCTGGAGTCCATAGGTGCTCACCCGGATAGAGTTTCTCAGATAGCAAGACTACCTCAGTCCAGACTCTCCACCTTGCAACATTAGACTTCATGACTCTTGTCTTTTCGAACACACCCAACCAGGTTGGTTTTTACAGCTCCTCAGTTTTATGTCTGCAATTATAAAACTTGTACCACTGGTGAGATTTTACATGAGAGTGCAACAGTGGACACTGGCTGCCCAATGGGCAATAAGATGACAACACATGAATTTTCATATTTGAATCACCAAGCTTTGCAAAGAGAATAGAGCCTGATGGATCCATGCCAAGGAAGTTCTTTAGGGGTGCCCCTTTTCTCAACCCTTGCCCAAGGCTCTTGTGATCATGGATGCTTCCCAGCTGGATGGGAGGGCACTACTTGGAACAGACAGTTCAAAGCACATGGCTCCCCTTAGACTCCAATTGCACATCACTGTTTTAGAGATGAGAGCAGTCTTCCTAGTGCCACAGGCTTTCCAGGATGTTTTTCTTCTGGAGATCATTGCTATACAGACAGACAGACAATATGTCAGTAGTCTGGTACATAACAGGGGGATCCTGCTCCTATCCCTTGTGTCTAGAAGCACTGAGAGTGTGGCAGTGGGTGATCTCTTCCAATCGCTTTCTAGTAGCAATGGACATTTCATGGAAGTCCATTGTATTAGTAGGCAGCCTGAGCAGATCTGTCGTATTGCATCATGAGTGGTCTCTCAATCTGTCAGTGGCAAAGATGATATTTCGTCAAAGGGGCAACCATGCTGCTATCTTTTTGCCTCTCCCCTCAACGCCAAATGCAGCAGTTTTTTTTTTGCCCTGATTTCCCCAGAGGAGGAACCACTAAGAGAAGCTCTGATCCACAATTGGCCCCCGGTCTCCTGTATGCTTATCCACCTACCCCCCTTATTCCAAAGTTTTTACAGAAAACACGCCAGTGGAAGAGCACTGTAATCCTCATCATCTCATTTTGTCCTCAACAAGTGTGTTTTCCCTTCCTTTGACTTCACTTAATATGACTTCCTTGAGTACTAAATGTCTCTCCAGATCTCCTGTCTTACCCATCTGAATGGAATACCTCGTCAAGGCAGCCAAGCCCTCAAGCTCACCTCATGGTTTCTCCACTTGCAGTGATGGCTAGACAGTCCAGACTTTCTTCACTGGCTATACACATTTCCACTTCCTCCTAGAGGGATTCTACAAGGAAGATATGCAAAAGCAAATGGAAAAATATTTCTGTTTGGGCTCTTGAGAGTCACTTGGATCCTTTCTCATCCCCCGTTCCAGCTGCCTAGAGTTTCTTGCTTCAATTGTCCATGAGGGACCAAGTTATTCTTATAAAGTTAATCATTCGTGCCGACTTCAACCTTAATTACTTAGGACCAAAAGCTACTGATATGTCAGAACTGCTGGCCAGCTTAAGTCTTACCCAAATCATCTCTGAAGCCACTAGACTAAACCTTGGATCCAGTATGCATACCTTACTAGATCTTGTAATAACTAATAATCCTACAATTATATCAAACCTCACCATGCATATACCCTCCTTTGGTGATCACTGTCCCATAACTTTCTCAGTACATAATCTAACATTAAAATATAAACCTAAACTTATGACCTTCAGACCCAAAACCATTCAGAATATCACTAATCTTAAAAACCACCTTGCCACCGTTGATTGGTCTCACTTATATGACATAAAAGACCCCAGTGAAGCAGCTAACAACCTTACCAGTACCCTTCTGTACTTACAAAACAAATTATTTCCCTTAGTACAAAGGCTACTTTGACCTCATAAACATGACTGGGCATCTAATGAGCTCAAACACCTCCTCAAATTACTTGATGAAGCATGACACTATTGGAAATGTAACCCCCACAAAACTCCTAAGCCAAATATATCTCAGTATGCAATCTAGCCAAGCAATCCATCTGCAGACACAAAAATAACCACTACCAAAACAAACAAATCTCAGTTTTACCTAAACCTAAAATATTCTGGAGAAAAACCAACCAGTTGACTGGTCAAAAAATACAATACATCTCCACTCCCCTGAACCCCTCCCAACACCACCACATACAAACTCTCATGCACAGATGTCCTGAGTGAGTTCAGCAGTCTGTCACACATCAGCAACACAAACGTACCACTCCCACAGCCACCCACTAATCCCCTTTACATTCCACTGTTCCACTTCAAAAAGAATAGAACCAAATACAAATAGATGGCAGCTCATTTAACCTAGCCTCTTGGTTGATTCACCATTGTATGGACTTCATCTCCCACCCTCTCACTCACACATACGACCTCTGCTTAAGTAATAAGACTGTGCCTCAGATATGGAAAACAGCAGTAGTCACTCCTATTCCAAAGCTACCCAAGCCAACTACTGCTTCACAGTTCTGTGCCATCTCAGTATCTCCCACTTTAGATACAATACTAGAAAAAATATTCTGCAACCAAATTACTGCTTATTTATATCAATACCATTTCTATCCAGGAAACAACATGGATTCTGGTCTGGATGGATCCAATATGGACAAAAGTAACCTGACAAGAGCTGTCTTTATTGATTTCACAAAAGCCTTTGATCTAAGTGAACATAACTATCTGACAAATTAACTGAAATAGGTGTTACTGATGATGCAAAACCTTGGTTTGTAGACTTCCTCACCAACAGATCTTTCAACATGAAAGTAGGCAGCATGACCTCTGAAACAGCTCCTGTTATGAAAGGAATCCCCCAGGGTTTCACTTTACCCCCTGCTCTTTTCCATATTTATCAACAAACTCCTATCTGATCATCCTCAGATACCTCTAATTCTGTGTGCAGATGACATGGTCATATGCAGGTCAAACAAATCCAACTCTGTTATACAAACTCAGCTCCAGCATGACCTCCAAACCCTTAACCAGTGGCTAATAGGCCAAAAACTTATACTCAGTCCCTCAAAAACACAAGCAATTCTTTTGAGAACCAACCAAATATAGCCAAAGCACCCAACTTCCTTAGTATTAAAGATGTTAACAATACCAGAGGAGAAACTACCACATCCTTGAAATACCTTGGCATTAGGCAAGACTAATTTCTGAACTTTCAAATACACATTCAAAACACATGCAAAAAGATCTGGGTGAACAAGCTATCACCTCTTCTATCCAAGCCAGCCAAACTGCCAAAGAACAAAAGCATTCTCTTATCTCGACTCAAATAAGGACTAACCATTATAACTGCAGCCTCAAAGAAAAATGCCACCGCCTTACAAACCATCTTCAGTAGAATCTGCTGGTTCATTACTAACTCCCCCAATAATGAACACCACTGCCTAACTCTCACCAAAGCCCAATTGCTGACAGTACATTTGAGAGGCAACCTCTTACTAGCATCACTCATTCACAAAGCAGGTTCTGCTAAGGCATTATCCCCTCTCACTTATAAATTTTTCACCAAAACCCCGACATATAATTTCAGGGGTATCTATCAGTCTAAACCCATCCTACTAACTCCAAAGAGTAAATTCTATTGCACTGACCATGCATTCTCCATCCAAACATCTAAATTATGGGACTCCATTCCTGTCTGAACCTGAGATTTCCAAACATACTCTGACTTCAGACAACAGCTCAAGAAACACCTCTTCACCCAAGCAAAGTGCAGCTACACTCACTCAGGTCATGTTACATGGACACTGCAGCTCTCTCACACACCCTTTTATCATTGTTTCATCCTTTATATCTCATCTTGTCATCCTCTTTACTTACTGCCTCTCATTCATCCTACTTCCCCCTTCTCTTTTGTTTCTCTCTCACACTTTGTCTCTTTTCTACTTCTCTTCTCTCTACATGCCTTGCATATGTTTTCTCTGTCTTCTCCCCACGGTATATTTTCTTACAAGTATTCTCATTTGCTCTCCGAATGTCTTCATACCTCTCTATACAATGGTATGCTGTTATCCCGGTTGCATAAGCCATCTCAGTCATTATGGCTACATTTTATCAGTAAAGCTCTGCTAAGCATAATTCCATTTTACCATCCATGTTTTGACATTAACTACTTCTTGAACTAAATGTTGTAGTATATTCTTGCATCTGTAAATATATATCTATATATATCTGTATATATATATATATATCTGTATATATATATATATATATATATAGATATACCCCAGGGATTACCTCAGTGTCACTGCTCGACAGAGGCACAGCAAAATAATGGGTATAGTTCCCCATACTAAAGGGGTGGCGTAAGCCACAAAACGATGGGCTAGGCTTGTAAATGCCCTTGGGCAGATAGCCTAGTATGAACCTATGAACCTATATAGATCTATCTATCTATCTATCTATCTATCTATATATATATATATATATGTCTGTGTGTGTGTGTGTGTGTGTGTGTGTGTGTGTGTATGTATATGTATATATATATATATATATATATATATATGTATATATATATATATAGATTCAAATCTCAAATTTCAGAATCTCAAGCCCATAAAGTGGAAAATACAAATACCCAAAACCGCGAAAGCCTAAATCCCGAAACCACAAAACAGCAAAATTCAAGCTCACAACACTTTCAAACACCAGTACAACACACATGCACACAACTAAACAAGCACACACACCTACCCTTATTATATGCAGGGGGACAAGCTCCCCTGCACCCCCCATGTGGAGGGCTGTGCCCCCTACACCCCCCTACTTAAATATTCTAACTCCAAGGTCAGACTACATACACACACACACAGACACACACACACACACACACACACACACACACCACCACCACACAAACTACATTCCTCTCGCACACACACATCACAGTAACAACACACACTAACACACACTACAGCCCCTACCCAACACGCTTAAACATAAACACTTACCTGAATCAATGAACACAGCACAACACCAGAACCGCTAATGGTTCATTTAGATCAGTGCACTACCCTGGTGAACAAATATAAATAAATAAACACATTCTACAGTCAAGGTACAATTAGCTGCTCTTTCCAATTTTCACATTGGTAAAACTTATTCCTCACTCGCATCTCTCAAGCTCTGCAAAGTGTTCCTTAAAGGTACCTTTTTACTCAGGCCTCCTATTAGGGATCCTACTCCTCCTTGGGATCTTATAGCACTTTTACAGAACTTGACAGAATCCCCATTTGAACCATCAGCTAAAGTAAATTTAAAGTATTTATCTTGGAAAACAGTTCTCCTAGTTGCTATTACACCAACCAGGGGACTGTCTGAACTCCAGGCACTATCTTGTCAGCCACCTTATTTAATTTTTCATAAGAACAGAGTTTCTCTTTGCACCAACCCTTCCTTTTTACCAAAGGTAGCCTCAGATAATGTTATTAATCAGTCCATTAATTTGCCTGTCTGAAATTCTTTTAAAAAGAGGAATATATGTTTCATTTATTAGATGTACATAGGCAGCTCAGATTCTTCCTCCATAGAGTTTTCATAAAATCTGACTGCTTGTTTCTATCTCAAAGATAAAATTGGGTCACACTCTGCCCAAAGTAAACTGGCTTAGTGATTGCATTTCTCATGTCTACAAGGAAAAAGGTTTCATCATACCAAGACCTCCAAGGCCTCATTCCACAAGGTTGGTTTCCACGTCTTCTGTGTTCTTAGCAAGAACTGAATAGACGATAGTTGTGCGGCTGCCACTGGATTTAATGCTCAAATCTTTATTGCTCATTACAAGTTGGATATTTTTTCAAAGGACAGGGCAATGTTTGGTTCTGCCATCCTCTGGAATATCCTTCCATGAAGACCAGCTGGGGATGACTTCCCATCGGTTGAGGAACGGATGAAAAAGATAACATCAGATGCAAAAGTTATGTTCTCACCGTAACAATGCATCAGTGTCTGTTTTCATCCTTCCTCATCCTCCCTCCCTCCATTCCCTCTTTCATTTATGGAAGATTTATATGTGGCTCTCTAGCATGACCTGAGGGATATTCCCCATTGTTTTTCCCCCTTTTAGCTGCAGATCTTCTACTATCTTGACTCTGGTACCTTGATACCTATATCTTTTTTTTTTCTGTATGAATATCATGGTATTCACTCCTTTGAACTTCTAATACTGAGGGGGAAAACTCAGTCTGAGCTAATACAGGGTTTGGAAGGGATTATGCGTAAGGGGAGAAGCTTGAGGTATGAATCATTAGTCTGGAAATTTGCAAAAGCCAGATCTGTGGTTGAATCTGAGACCCAACGGTTGAGGAAGGTTAAAAACAGAGAACACAGATGTATCATTATAATGAGTACATAACTTTTGTTTAAAGAAAATGTACTTAACACAGGATAATATTTACCCTGCTACTAAAGCTTTTAAGCATTTTTTTTCTTTAACTGCATGCTTTCATTGTATGTAGCACTCCTCTGAAATAATTTGATATGGAGGTTGAAGCTGTTCACATTATGTTTTGCCATTTTAAGTTGGCAAGTGATCCTACAGCTGTTTAAGTTCTTGTACTGAGCTCACTGGTGGTGTCTTTGTTTGATAAATGCTTCCTTTCTGAGTTCAAGCTGATTTCTGCAGAGAACCTGTGATCTGTTTAACTACTACAAGTTTAACTCACGAAAGATTTAGAGCAGGTCCTCACATGCTCATTGCAACTTCTGAAACATTCAGTCTGTGAAGGGAGCTTAAATAAATTATAGATTGTTTTATACCTTCTGGGTTAGCCACTTCTGAATTCAGACTTGTTTAATTTTGTGTTTTATGATGTTTATATTCTATTTCCAGCTAACCATTAACCTTCTCATCCTCGGGAACTGTCATACTTGCAACCACCAGGAATTTTGTGGTTAGTCCTGGTGTCTGTCCATGGTGGCTGATGTGAGCATCCCCATTAGCCCTGGGTATGCATACTCTCACACAAATGTCTGGGCTTCCACTTAGTATTCCTTCTGGCCTTCATGTGGAGGGGGGGGCAGAGTGGGAAGGTTGGTATAAATGTAGAATATTAAGATATACAGAACACTCTAAATCTTATGCCACTCATACTCACTGTGCCATGCTTGTGGCAGCCCATCCATTTCAGCTCTTATTCCTTTGCAACTGTAAGACAAAGGCGCACATCAGTACTGTGAGCTAAGTGAAGAATGAAAAGCAGACAGAACAAGGTAGGACTATTAGTGTTTTAAGCAACAATGCATGGGTTTTGCTGCTAGCTACTCCTCTGTAATGATTGTAATGAATCTGTTAGGGCATCAACAGTATCAAATGGCAGATGTTACATATTATATATGCCCACCTTGCTCCAAATAATTTATTCTACCAGAGATAGATATCATTGACCTATACCTGTGTCCTTCAGACTGAACAGCCTTAACTTGTACTTATCCTCTGTAACTTCATTAACTTTATTAAATTACACATTGCAGATATACCTAAAAATGCCTTCCTAACATAACAACTTAGATACTGCACCCCTGATATGCATTGCTAATACTTTCACACATACATTCTAGGCAGGCTACCTCTACCGAAAGTGCAACTACTTGCCTGATTGGAATGCTGTCAGCATGAATAAATCTATTTAAATAAACACTGTAGCACATAGAAAGGCACTTTTGTTGGACCTCTGCTTTCTGTTTTGCAGAAGGTCAGTATGGTGATACTTGAGGTCATCATACTAGTGCCTACACTACTCATCAGTGCATGGAATGCCTTCAGCACTTGTCAATTGCTGACCTAGGTCATACCAGGAATCTACCTTCTTAAATGCCCCATCATATAGACCCAACAGCCACTCCCTAAAATTCCTGTTAAGGAAATGCAGCATATTTTTCTTTCCTTCACAGGTCATGCCTGAACCCAGCCATTTATAGCACTAGGAGTATCAGCAATAGTTTCCCTACTGTACTTGTCAGCTGAGTTCAGCAAAATGGCAGATACTTGCACATAGCTACAAATCTTCATAAATCATGAGTAGTGCTTGTAAAAGCCTCCACTGCTCATTTGCCTCCTGTGTTGATGCATACAAGTCTCCAACATGAGTCTATGACATTGTGCCAAATGAAGCATACTTCAGACAATAAGTTTATATAAATACTAAGATGCACAACTTGTAGTTAGATGCTTAAGAAACATTCTTGCTACAAGCGTGTATTTGCCTACATGACACTCAAGAGTATAAACTTGTATCGTTTGGGAACACCACCATTTTTTACAGTTTAGAAGAAAAGCATGCATAATATTAAACTCTGGAAACTTATTTTCTGTTCTACTTACATCTCTCAATTTGGCTGACAAAATATATATATTTTTTTATTTTGACAATGGTGCTGACACATCAGAGGCCTGAACAAACAGTTGTCAGGTTTGAAGAGCATATTGTTACGGTTTAACAATGGCCTGTTGTGCCTAAAAAGGAATATTTCTGCGCATAGTATACATATGTGCATAGAAAAGTTACCCTTTTCATCACAGAAAGGTATGATGAATGTGTCTGTTTACATATTTCACATGAGACATACCTGCCTATAACCTTGGTCAGTCCTAGTAGCTGAGTGAAGACTTTTAAGACTAGCAATGCACTCTAAAATGTTGAAGAATTGTCAAAAATTATGATGTGAAGCTCTTAACAGGGTCTATGGATGCAGGCTCTTTTTTTCCATTGAAACTGCAGCAGCTGATTTTTGATAGATGTGACATGCTGGATATGATCTTTCCAGTTGTGTTACACTGACATTCAGCAATGGCTACCCATGTGAGCAGAAGTACTTCTTGCAGTTTTTCAGTCACCTAACTACCTGGCCTACATCCCCTTTCCCTTATGCCAGTTCTGACATTCACTTGCAGTTATGCATCAGTCATATTCATAAGTTGTACACTATAATGTTATCATGCAACATGTCTTCCTAGAGTATTTTGTAGCAATAAACCATGACTTGGTATCGGTATCACAGGATTCAACCATGTGTGGTTTGATCAGGAGAGTAAAGCCCGAGTTATTAAACAAAGTCAACCATGGGTAATTTCTGTGATGCACACATATCCAGCAGTGGGTTATTGCATTTTATAATTAGGAAAGAAATTTCTTACCTTTCTTAAATAATGCAATTGTATAATGGAACTTTAGTACTCTTCGACTGTCTGCTTTGAAAAGTGAAGTGCTGTGCATGCATATGGCTTGTATGTCCACATGCCATGCTTGCACAGTACATCAGTTCAGCAGAAGATATAGAACTGATAACACAATGTCTCATTAGCACGCTCTCTCTCTCTCCTTCTCTGCTCTGTTTATTTCATTTATTTATTTTTTTACTAAGTTATGTGCCAGCTGTGTATTGCACAAATAAGAAGAGCAAAACTCTAATGTTTGGCATTACAGATGACAGAAATCTTTGGCATTGTATACATTTACTATGAAAAGGGCAGAAATGTAAGTAAAATCAGGGATGTTTTGCAAATCTGTAGACAGTTGACAGGTATGGTTATCTTAATAAATACTTGTCAAATGTTTATAGGGTTGTTGAATGTTTTTGTTTTTCAGCATACTTTGTAGTGTTCCTCATAAAATGTGTTATAATAGTTTATTGAAAATGTACCTTTGCAAAGTCTGTCCACTCAACAATACTTCAATGGACACATTTTTTTGCATCAGTATATGCTTGATTTACAGTGGGCACACTGATTGGGCTGTCCATTCGTTGTGTAGATTTTTGAATAAGAATTATTTTTTATTGTATAATACAGGTTAGCCTCCATTATAGGTTATAGGTTATTAAGGAGTTTATTGGGTAGATCATATGTACACAAGCCACTCCACTTCCTACTGCTTGCTTCTCCTTTCCATAAAGGATCTATAAGGGAATATGGGGCCAGACCTGGAGATTGTGAGGCCAGGCCATCGTGGGTGCTAGGGCCTGTTTAACATGAATATGTACCTGTATAAAATAGAAAGATTCACCCTATATAGCTATTACAACAGAAGATTAAGACCATGAGTACTAATAAACTGCTTCCTGTAGTCAAGTGTACAGAGTTTGATTCTTCTCACTTACATTTGCCTACTGTGTAACTCTGAGCAAGTTACTTAACCAGACAGTAAGTACTCCCAGGTCACCTGTGAAAAAAGACACTTTGTCTAGGGGGCTTGCATAGTTAAAAAATAGATAAAATAAAATAAATATCTATGCATATATTCACACTCATGATAAATACACATTGCCATATTCTCTGTGTTTATACAGTATTCAGTATGTCCAGAGGACAACAGGCAGACAGAGGCTGGAACATTTTGTAACTGCAGAAAACAAAATCTTGCTACAAGCCCTCAGGCAACATGACCTATATCTGTTGAGTAGAAGGGGATCAGACCAATAGTTACAGAATCAGGTGTGGTATTTCTTGTTGCTGGACATCATTGCTGTGGAGGAGTGCAAAATAAGACAATGGTTGAGTTTTTCCAGTACCTCACATATATGATTGGCTTGAAATGGCCTGGTACAAAGCATAACAAACTAAAATTGAGAGATGTGAAAATGAGGGGGTGGTCTTCACAATTCACTGTGATGAAAAAATTCCTTATGTTCCTTTCTTGAGCTGAAGCACCATGCTTTATCTCTGGAGGTGGTCTGGATGTTTATGCAGGGATGAGCTTAGCTGCCTCCCCCCATATTTACTCGGGTAATAAACCAGGTTAGTACTACCTAGAGGAGGTCTTTTTACCTGTTCTTAGACATAGTGAGTGCAGGTTAATCCATTCTGCATTAAGCATATTTGTGTTGATAGGCACCTGCAACAGCATCCTTCAGCCACTGAAGGTAAGGCTGGCTAGAATGTCATTTGATTTCCTGCGTGGACATTCCTGCTCTGCTTGCCACATGGGTATCCTCATATCATTTATCATTGGGTTCATCATGGTATTCCTCATGTCTCGCATTCCAAGATATCACTGTTGAAGGGCACGAAAGAGAAATATTAGAGTCTGGGCAAAGGGCTGATGTCAGTTCCAGAGGTGCATCTGATGATAACATCAAAAATATGGTCAGAAATTGCATTTTAAGGACACAGAGACAGTATCTCTTTCACTCTTTTGTGGAGAGACAGCCTCCACAGACTACCTTCAGTAGGAAGTACTGAGGACACAGTGACTGCAGGGGGGGGTGACCACCACTATGAGCTCCATGTGAACATGGAATAGACATTTGGAGGGCTCTTATAACACACACCACTTCAGTTAGCACCTCTCTGCAGGAACAAAAATATAGACCAACTTCAGAACACTTCAGCCCAGCACAAGGACCACAGCCACAGACCAAGTAAAAAGATTTTAATGAATGGGTTTAGCACTTTCTTCCCCTGATATGGACTTCCTCAGAACAACATACATTATTAAATACACTTAAATTAATTAATTACATAATTACATAAAATGGCACATGATCTGCTAATACATTCCATTTAAAAACTGCTATATGTGTGTACACATATAAATACAAATACATGAACTTTAATGCACTTATAAAAAAATGTCAAACAAAAACATATATTCTAATCTCATAAATGTTTTAGGTTCATAGGTTGATAGGTAGGTACTAGGTTATCGCCCAAGGGCCTAAGTAAGCCTAGCCAACAAAGTTCCCTGGCTTACGCCAACCCAAGAAAGTCAATTTCCTGTGCCCCTGTCGAGCAGAGCCACAGAAGTGATCCCCGGGGTGTATTTCCTATTTTCCATCCATTCATCAAAATTTTTCTTGAAGAGTGTTAATGAGGAACTTTGCTTGACATAGATGGGTAGCTTGTTCCAGAGTATGGGAAGTCTCTGGGACAGGAATTTATCCCTCCAGTAAGTCCTATTTATTGTGGTGACAAGGTTTAGTTCCCTAGAGCGTGTAGCTCGGAGGGATTGGGATTTCTTTAGGTGCAGCATGTCCAACAGCTCTGGGTTTGACATAGCTTTATATGTTAGGCAGAGATCACCTCAGATTAGGCGATATGCCACAGGGTAAAGCTGGAGTTTTTTGAGACAGTCAGTGTAGGGCGTCTGTTTGAGGCCAGTAATTCTCTTTGTGAGGTACTTCTGTGGCCTTTCCAGCTGCTGCAGATGTCTTGTGAGGTACATGCCAGAAAGGGCATTGTTTTCTATAATGGGTCTAATGAGTGTTGAGTAGAGGGGAACAATGACCTCTTTTTTCCTGGATGAGAACCCTTTTGTGATGAGGTGTGCCATGTAGAAGGATTTCCTGACTACTGTGGCAATGTGATTATCAAAGGAGAGACTAATGTCCATCTGGGTCCCAAGGTCTCTTATCACATATTCGGTGTTAAGAAGACTGCCGCCTATGTGGTAGTTCATGGGTACAGAGTTTTTACCAAAGAGGAAAACAATGCACTTTTTGGCATTGAGCTTGAGGCCATGGCTCTGACACCAGGCATCTGTCTCAGTGAGGCCCTTCTGTAGGATGTCCACATCATTTGGCGACTCGACTATAGCTCCAAGTTTGCAGTCATCTGCAGCCTTCATTAGCCAGAGGCCTTCTATGTTAGCCTGTACTTCAGAGAAGTATATACCAAACAGGAGAGATCCCAGGACTGAACCCTGTGGTACTCCACTTGTCACTGGTTTGAAGTCAGATTTGGAGTCTGCAACTTTTACATTGTGGGTTCTGTCAGTGAGCCAGTTGGCAACTCATCTTGTGACATAGGGATTTATACCTAGTTTAGTGAGTTTAGCTATAATTCCAGAATGGGGGATGGTGTCGAAAGCCTTGGCGAGGTCAAGATAGGCTGTGTGAACCACCTTACCCGTGTCTATGGTTTTGGTGACTGCCTCAAAGAAGTCAACCACATTCAGGTGGCAAGATCTTCCTTTCACAAACCCAAACTGTGTGGGGTCCAGAGTTTGGAGGTTAGCAATGTCTTTGTTTATGAATTCCATGATGATACGTTCCATGGCTTTGCAGACCAGGCTCGTTAGGCTAATAGGGCGATAGTTCCCAGGATCAGTGGTGGCTCCCCCTTTGTGGAGTGGGATAACTATTACTGTGTGCCATTCAGTGGGCCTGACTTGAGGCTATGATTGAACATGGTGTTTAGGTGGGGAGCCAGTTCATTCTGAAGTTCATGTAAAACGCAGCCTGGGATGTTGTCCGGTCGCATGGATGCTGTGTTTTTGGCTTTAGAGAGTGCTGCTTTTACCTGTGAAGTTGTGATTACAGGGACTCTGCATTCTTCCTGTATAGATATGGGCCCTTTAGGGGGTGAGAGGGGGGTAAAGTTAGCACTGAACCTATCTGCCAAGATGTTGGCAATATCAATTGGTTCTGTAATTTTTGTGCCATTGTGTTGTAACTCAGAGCAGATGTGGGTGTTGCCATTGAGATTCTTGACATAGTTATAGAATGGTTTGTGGTTGTCCTTAGAATCAGTGGCAATCTTGTTTTCATAACTAGCTTTGGAGGATCTTATAAGTGATCTCAGCTTCTTGCTGAGTCTGACCAGGGAGCTCCTCCACGCATGGGATTTTATTCTCTTTTGCAACAATTTCTTCCTTTTGTTGTAGAGTTTGTTTATGGCAGGGGACCACCAAATTGGCTTCCTTTTTTTGGAGGATAGCACCTTGGTTCTGTTTGGGATAGCACGATCCTTGCACTTGTGTAAGTGCTTATAGAGTGCATTTGTGTTGGATTCAGCAGTCATAATTGTATTGTCCATCTGCATGGGTGTCATGAAGTTCACCACTTCTGTCTTAAGAAGCATGAAGTTGGCTTTGGAGATTTTTTTTTACCGTGGTTTCCTTAATGTGGGGTGGGGGTGGGATGTGGGTATCTAGAGTGATTAGCTTATGGTTGGATCTGACCAAAGAGGAGTTAACTTCAGGTGTGGAACACCGGTCACTCATGTTGGTAATGACTAGGTCTAGGATATTGTTGCCCCTGGTGGGGGTGTGGATAGGTTGATCCATGGCATTGGAATTTATGAATTCCAGAAAGTGCTGAGCAAAGGTGTTGGTACATGTTTTCCCAGTTAATGGTGGGGTAGTTGAAATTGCCCAATATTAGGATGTTTGGTTGAACCCTAATATTTTCCAGTATATCAAGAAAAGAGGAGTGGGACTTCAGGGGCATGGTGGGGGATCTGTAGCAAGCTACAATTTGGATTGCAGTTTTGCCCAGAGTTAGTTGCACTTGGATAACCTCGGCTGCATTATGCTGAGCAGCTAGCATGGAGATGTGGATATCCTTAATGAATATAGACACACCTCCGCTTTTGGTGTTCCGGTTCAGGTTAGATGGCCGAAAAGTGTGGTATGAGTTATAGCCTGGTAATGCAGAGGTGCTCTCTGGAGCCTTGAACCAGGTCTCAGTCACTGCACAGACCGATGTTCTCCATTTTAAGGAGTGCCTCGAGTGAGTGCATTTTGAGATTTAGACTTCTAGCATTGAGTAGTATTACCCTCAGTTTTTGTTTGCCTGTTCCTGTTATGATGGTGAATTTGTCATTTGAACCTTGCGTAAAAAAGAGCCTTTGCCAGTATCCGGTATCCCAGGGGTGACAGGTGCAGGCCATATCTGGCAAAGCATTGTGGTTTGTCGACCATGTCGTCCCAGGCAGATAGATACTGGATCCCAGAATGACACCAGAAGCTTAGCCAATTGTTGCAGTCAATCATTTTGTCCTTGTACTGCGGTATCATTCTGGGCGATGGCAGGATGCTACTCAGGGCTAGGGTCATACCTGCCTGGGCTACAAGATCGGAGAGTTCTTCCATGTCTCTTTTCATGTAGTCCAGGGAGGTACGTCTCAGGTCGTTCAGACCAACATGGACAATCACAGAGTCATATTTGTACTTGTTGTGGAGTGACTTGAGTGCGTGGGTTATGTGGTGGATCCTGGCACCCGACAGGCAGCTGGCAGTGACCTTCTCCTTGTTTAGCCTGGTGAGTGGGACATCAGTGTGCCTGACTATAGAGTCACTTATGACTAGTGTGTTGGATACGTTGTTTTGCCTTATGGACTGTGGTTGAGTGGCACACTGAGTCTGTGGGCTATATGTCATTTGGGTCGTGTTGGTGGTGGGAAGTTGCTTGCGTTTCTGCATTGGAGGTCTCTCTTGCTTGAGCAGATTATTATTGAGAGCATATGCGAATGTTTTTGTGTTTCTATGTGTGGATTTTGGTGGTGTAGGTTTAGTTGGACTATGTGATGAGTGTGGTGTGGTGCAAGTGTTTACCTTCTCCTCTTGACTATCAAGTTCAGTCTTGGTTTAAGAGAGCTTTACCTCCAGTTTGGCTAGATAAGTGCATCTCTCACAGGTTGTAGTGTTGAGTGGTAGGAGGAGAGGGTTGTCTGTGTACATGAGGCAATTGCTACATTGCCCCAAGATGCCCAGATTCATCAGATAGACAGGAGAGAACACTGGGAGCTGACCCTTGGACATGCCTGAATAAAAAAATATTTTCCTCTAGACAAGTGAGAAAAGTGAGTACAAGAGCTGTTTTTCTCTAAGCAAGTGAGGAAAGTAAGTACCAAAACTGTTTTCCTCTAGGTAATGAGGAAGGGTGAGTGCTGTAGTAATTTGTAGTTTATTTAGTGCTTACAACAAGTTCTAAACAAGTGCTGAGCACGGATAAGCAAATTCAAGTGCTAAAACTAAGAATCTGTGTCTGGATCTTCTTGTAGATGAGCTACCTAGTGCTTACCACTCCCACTGATAAGCTAGAAGGCTTCTCTCCAACACAGAAAGGCTTGGGGCAAAGAAGCTTACAAACAGTCCTGGATACAGCAAATCTGTATCTGGGCTTAACTAGTTACAGGGAAGGTGGAATGCAAGTGCAAATGGAGGCTTTTAAACCAGAAAGTTGAAAGAGATGGAAAAACTGCCCAAATGGCCATTAAACTACAATTTCTGGGCCAGAAACCACTCTTGTGGTAGATAGGCTACCTAGTGCTTACCACTCCCACTGATAAGCTAGAAGGCTTCCCTCCAACACAGAAAGGCTTGGGGCACAGAAGCTTACAAACAGTCCTGGATACAGCAAATCTGTATCTGGATTAGACTACTTACAGGAAAGGCAGAAAACAAGCTTGGAATTTATATATATATATATATATATATATATATATATATATATATATATTTTTTTTTTTAAGTTAAGTGGGTTGGCTTTCTCAAAAAGTTCTCTCTGTATTAGAAAGAATGAGCTAATGACAGTAGCAAAAACACTTTAAATGCAGTACAAGCTAGCACACTTGAATGTGTAGCAATATTAAGGCAAACGCAGTTTAAATAAATGCAGATAAGTTAAAAATGACAAAAACAAGTTTATGAAAAATCAAATAAGAACACTTGAACACTTAAAAGCACACCAAACAGCAAATTAAGGTATTAAGGTAAAAGACAGTTATGTAAGAGCAGCTCAAGAAACTATAAGTAATTTTTTTTTTTTTTTTTTTTTTGTGGAGAGGGAGGGAACAGAGCAGATTAAAATGCTATAGGGGATGTCCTTCCCAAGTGCTCTCTCTGTACACAGCAGAGGAGATGGGACTGGTAGGAGTCTGAAATCAAAATATGATCTCACTATACTCAGTTGAGTGAGCAAATGAGATGGGCCCAGTAGGGGTGGCCAAAAACAGATTTACAGCAGGGGCGGGCAATTCCAAAGCCGCCAAGATTAACACCACAAGAACAGGGAGGGTGGGTGAGAGACTAACTGCAGCTACAGACAGGGAGTATTATCTCCCTGTATTATAGTATGTATAACAATCATCTACAAATTTCTAATCTTAAATACGTGGAGAGAAAAGTATACTTAAATCAGCTTTTGTCAGTTGATTTATGCAGGTGAATCTCAGCAGCCAACCACTCGGAAGATGAGCAGAATGATTAAAAACTGTGACCAGCACAGATTATAATGCAAGCAGAACCCCCCAGGCTAAATTAACAAAATTTCAAAAGCAGTCTAACAACTTTCAATGTATCCAGATGGCTACACTTTTTCACACTTCAGGCAAATAACTGCAGCTAGAGACAGTTATTCTTCAAGAAGGCAGACCAGTAGCCTATGCATCTAGATCTCTTACCCATGCATAATGCTCAAATTGGGAAAGAACGTTTGGCAATAGTATTTGCATGTTCACAGTTTCATGATTACATTTATGGTAGAGCTAGTCAGATTGAGACTGATCACCAACCTGTATTCACTATTTTAAAGAAGCCTATGCATTCAGCTCCAGTGAGATTACAGAGAATGATGCTCAAATTGCAAAAGTACAACTTCAAAATGGCCTAAACAAAAGGCAAACTTCTTTATCTGGATGATACCTTATCCAGATCACTCAGAAATACAATGGAACAGGTTCATGCAGAGAAAATTTTGACTTTGTTGTCATGGAAGTGCATATTTTTTCTACCACGAGACTTAATCAGCTGAGAGATCATACAAAGACTGAACCAATTTTGCAAAAGCTGAACCACTACATTAATGTTGGATGGCTGTCAAAGCAATTTAGTGTACCACCTGAAGTGCAAACCTATTTTCCCTACAGAGATGAGATGATGGAAGATGGCATTATTTTCAAAGTTCCTAAAATTATTGTTCCTGCTTCCTTACAATGTGAATATATCCAGATTTTGCATCATGGTCACCAAGATTCTGAATCTACCAAAAGAAAAGCGAGAGAACTAGTATTCTGGCCTTCTTTAGCAAATTACATTAATAAAGTACCTTCTTCATGTTCACTATGCAGTAGTACGAAACCGCATTTGCAAAAAAGAACCGCTTCAGCTAAGTCAAGTTCCTGAACTACCTTGGTCAACAGTAGCCACTGATATATTCTAGTGGAACAATAACATTACTTAGTGTTGGTAAACTCCTATTTGAAGTGGTTCAAGATTGATTTACTACCAAATCTAATGTCCACTGCTGTTATCACTAAGTTGAAACATCATCACTCAGTCTGAGGTAGTCCACACAAAGTTATTTCTGACAATGGTACCCAGTTTAGTCAGTTGTTTCAGAAATTTGCAAAAGAATGGGACTTTGTACATGTTACAAGTAGTCCAGAATATCCACAGTCAAATGGACTAGCTGAACATGCAGTACAGATTGCAAAGTAAAATACATGCTACATTGGTAGCTTCATTAATTCCTGGATACTGAGTTGCGTCTAATCTCAGTTGCCATTTTAGCTCAGAAATATCCAGGTGTAAATCCACAATTTTCCCCTGTGGATCCTTCACTAACTGTTCAACTACCAAAAATGTGAAATAATGGTCACAGTGTTCTTTAATATGCTTATATAAAGCATTGGTGATTCTCCCTTTTCTTATATCTGTGTTATGTTCACCAATATGTTTTTTAAAAACTCTACTTGTCTTTCCTATATAAAAAAATGGACACATTTGGCAATTAGCCATGTAAACAACATTAAAACTACCACAATTAAAATGCCCATTTATTATAATGTCCTTACCATTAAGATTAAATTTGTCATTGGTTTCCAAAATATGCGCACAGAAGTTACACATCCCACACTTAATATTCCCATTTGGTCTATTGGTGCTTCTACTTAAATTACCCTTGTTTACTTCAAAAAGGTTTTTAAATGATCTGTCCTTTCTATATACTATTTTTGGGGGAACCCTCCCCACTTTTTGCTCAACACTTGTATCATAACTCAAAATATCCCAATTTTTAATAATTACCTCAGAAGCCCTACTTGCATCAAGGTTAAATGTAATAAAACTTAACCCATAATTTTTACTAAACTGCCCTCTATTGTTGTCTTGTCCAGTAACAGGCACCAATCCACTTGTATTAATAAGACCACCCAATATTGGCCTATAAATGCATTTCATGCATTTTCCTATAACTGCCTTACTTATCTTATCCAAAAATTCATTGGGGTAACCCCTTTTAACAAACAAATTCATTATAAACTCAACTTCATCCAAAAAGTCACAGTCCAGGCTAACCATTCTGGCCACCCTCACCAGTTGTCCCTTGACTATTGACTTTTTTGATGTGTTGGGTGCCAGCTACTAAATTCTAAATAAGAATTAAAAAAAGTGGATTTTCTGTAAATTTTGGAACGTAACATTCCCTTATTATTGTCCCAGATCAAATCCATATATAGGCAAGATATTTGCTCTTTACTATAATGATACGTAAATCGCAAAATTTCACCATGTTGTTAATATAAATCAAAAATTCATTAAACTATCCTTCAGTGCCCTTCCACAACACAAACAAGTCATCTAAAAACCTAGTATAATGTAAAACATTCAACCAATATACACTATTCATCAAATAATCCTGTTCCCAAAAGGACATGATGAGATTTGCAAAAATGGGGGCACACGTTGCTCCCATTGCTATTCTGGTTAACTACTTAAAGTACTGACCCTCAAAATGAATATAATTGTTACTCAGAACAATATCCATGAGGGCAATAATTTTATTAATCGAGTCCTGATCACATATACCCACCTTAAGCAACTGATTTTCCAGCCATTGCAACCCCTCATCATGTGGTATAATGGAAAAAAAGGTTAACAACATCAATAGTCACCATTATCACACCAGGAGATATCTTAATTTTTTTCCAATTTCTCCAGAAAATGCCATGAATCTTTAGAAATGTATGTAAATTTTGTTAAACCCTTTTGCATACTTTTGTTTGTTTCTTTTGGCTTTTCCCGGTTAGGGGTCGCCACAGCGGAACTCCGGTCCGCTAATGATTGGCAGTAGATTTTGACATGCTGGCTTGCTGGGCCTAACGCACAACCTTCAACGAAGGAACGCCCATTCACTCATGTCGCCACACAGAAGACGCTAACTGAGAATCGAACGGGCAATGTCTAACTGTGAGGCGACAACGCTACCGCAGCACCACCACCACAGCCTAAAATTTACTAATGAAACACATTTTTGATCTCTGACCGTCCACAATAGGGCAAAATTTCAAATTAAATAAGCCCTTGTGAATTTTTAGTATTCCAAAAATTTTGGGTACCATGGAGTGTTCATTTTTCATATATTTATATTCATCCAAGCTTATCTGGCCCTGAAATAACATATCGTCCAGGGCTAAATCAATCTTCCGATAGGCTATATGAATCTCATTTAAGGAACTCTCATCATAGGTTCCATCCATTAACATCAAAATCATTTTATCTAAATAATCACTTTTATTCATCAACACCACCCCACTCCCCTTATCCGGTTTCATTATATGCACTGTTTTATCGTTAATAAATTCTTTTAAGAGTTTTTCTTCCTTCATGGTCATATTACTACCATAATCTATATGTGGATGTTTATATAGCTGCCTAATTTCTTTCTCACATATTTTTTCATATACACGTATAACATTATGTAAAGGGGGATTAAAAATAAAGCAATTTAAATCAATTAATGTATCAGCCACATTCCCCCTTCTTGAAGGTACAAAAGTAAGGCCCTTTCCCAAAAGTTTTGCCTGATCCATACCCACTATTTTTGTGGAATAGTTATAAATCTTAAAATCATTTTCACTATTGTTAATAACTATACATGGCTCACTACCTTCATCCCTATTATCCATATTTTCCACATATTGGGCCAACAAAAAATCAGAATTATCACCATTTACAAAATACTCAAAACTGTCTACCTTAGTTTCACCAGTGTCATTTAAATATTTCTCGTTGGCATTGAAACCTTTACCTTCAATTGATATAGTTGGCTCTATATTGTCATTTACAAATCATCATCAGGTCATTTAAATAATTTGCTATATCAGCGGTTGCCCCAGTCAGGGAGCTCCCATGTGCCACTGTACTAGTACATAAATCAATCCTTTCCGACTCATAAGATTTTTTATCACACATTTCACTTACTTTAAAAAAATCAGATATAGGAATGTCCATTAGTTTGTCAGCTATTAATTCATGTTCTTTGCTTTCTACAATAAACACCCCAATTTCCATTGCCACTTCATTGCTTGTATCAAATACATTTGAAACATATACAACGTCTAAATAATTTTCAGTGTCCATGGTTGCCCCACTCAGGGAGCTCCTATGCGCCACAGTATTAAAACATAACTCAGTCATTTCCGGCTCACAAGATTTTTTACAGATATTACTTACTTAAAAGCCGGCTGCAGCAATGTCCATTAGTTGGTCAGCTGTTAAATCCTGTTCCTCGCCTTTTTTGGCCTCGCTCCTTGTTTAACTAGTACCTGTAACTGTTTTCCGAAAAATGGGACTGTTGATTTTTCCCTCGTAGCCTCTCTGAATGGCTGACACCATGGGCTAAAGTAGTAGAAGATTGAGAATTCAAACGCTACTCTCTATGTAACCTTGGCACTGACGTTACTCGCTCCGCCCCATTCATCTGACCATTGGTTCCTTCTCTGTTATCATCCTCCTGGTTACCCGGGGAAAGCGGATATACTCTTTTTTTATTATATTCATTAATATCCCTTTTTAATTTATTTTGTTTGCGCAAAAAAATGCCACTACATATATTATCAACGTTTTGAAATACACTCACATAATTCACCCAATGCCGTTCATGCTCTAACTCTGTTTGTATTGATTTATTTAAAAGATCCAAGTCACTGCATCGGGTTTTTAAAACCTGGTTATTATAGTTAACCATTAGCTGCATCAGTTCAATACCCATTCGATCGAATAATAAATGGAGCTCATTCAAAAACTCTTCATTTCCCTCCACTCCATTTGAGTACCTCCATAGCCATAAACCTCGAGGAATCTGCCCCAGCTCTATATTCTTCTCCAAGTACGCATTCTTCATCTGTAGTTTTTTTATATGTCAACAAGTCTTTTTCAAAGGACTTCAGTTTTTCAGCTATGGTAAAAGGTTGATGTTGATTCTTATCCTGACTTCCATTTCCCATATGAAAGTCAAAATTATTTTTCTTCCAGATATCTCCAACTCCTTCAGTTTTATCACTTTCATTAGTTATTAACGGTTCTCTTTCTGCTATGGGACAGTTTAAGCCCCCCTCGGTTATATTAGCAGATTGCAGTCTCTGGATAGTCTGGGTTGGCTGGGTTAAAGGAAACCCCAGACTTCCAAAGGTATTATTTGCTGCTGGTGCATTATTTTTGTCCATCAACGTTTGAATTTGTGCAGTATGTACTGCCAGCTGCTGATTAATTTTCTGTAATAAATCCAATACTTCTCCATTAGTAGCCAAAGATTCCATAGTGCTATGCAAGGCAACCAACACAGGAACAACAGTATAGACCAACTTCAGAACACTTCAGCCCAGCACAAGGACCACAGCCACAGACCAAGTAATGAATGGGTTTAGCGCTTTCCTCCCCTGATAGGGACTTGCTCAGAACAACATACATTAATTTACCCAGCCCTTAAATATACTTAAATTAATTAATTACATAATTACATACACCTCTCTGCATATGATTGCCATTATCATTATGGGTGGCACCACTGATCTTCCTGCTTAGGGAAGAGTATATACATACATGCGGCAGTCATATACCAGTGGCTTTGTAGGGTGCATGCACACAACAAAGTCAACTGCAATCAGAAGCACTGGCATTACTCATCATAGAGATATGAATGGATCTGTGTACAAGTCTAGGTAATTCAGTGGCATCTCATTTCTGTCACAGGATGTCACAAGCCCTGGATGTCACAAGCCTTGGCAGCTCTCGCCATCATACTGCATTCAAGTTCAGGTCATGCAATGGCACCTAGTGCATGTGATGGTACCTGAACCTAGGCCACTGTGGTCCTCATCCTCATCCCTATGACATGTTTCCCCCACCCCATGTGTAAATGTCTCATTTCCCACTAATTTTTTTTGAGTCTTAGGTTATTGTGATCCATTTCACATCTGCAGATGTTAATAACTTTGACCCATAAGAGTTCCCATTTTGTGTTGTATTGAGATATCTAATACAAACTGTGACCAGCATAGCTTGATGCTAAAACTGTATGCTTTATGTGTCTGTCTGTCTGAAAAGATCACTTTATGATTGTCATGGCCCATAGTCACTACTTTTGCAGTGCTGTTGCATACTGCACCTGTAGTTGCCCAGGGGGTACTCTTATATCCTATTTTGTCTCACTGCCTTCCCCTGCTGCTGCTGCTTTGTTGTCTGGGACAGGGCCTATTAAGCTTACATTGTGGAAGGGGTTGACCTGTTTGTTTATACATGTTACGTAGCATAGCGCAGACAACAGCAGCATCCAAGCAGATGTGTGAAGGTGACAGAAATATGCCATGAGCACAGCTATATTTGAAGGCGTTCCAAGTCTCAGCATGGGTGGTGTGCTGTGTTGTATTTCAGCCACAGCTTTGGGCTTACATACAGGAGTCATGAGCTAGTGTTCCAGTTGGTATCCAGCATCACCTGAAGCACACAACAAAGTATATATTTGGAGGGGGGCAGGTTAATACTTGCATGCACAGCATCTATATCAGTAAACATTTACATTGACCTTAAATTTACTAAATGTATAGTCCTGTGGGAAGTTACCTTAGTGAAAGTGATGATACAGTTGAGACATTTACAAAATGAGAACTGCCAGGGTATTATACACAGACAGACAGATAGATGTGTATACACACACACACACACACACACACACACACACACACACACACACACACACACACTAGAGATAATTGCCTCTGAGTTGCAGACATTCTGGCAAATCAGAGAATGGTAGCCCTTCCTATTCACAACCCTGCATGAATGCAAGCTAGGTGAGGCTTTTATTGCTATATGTGTGGAAACTTTGGCCATGGATAGTGGTGTCTGACTACTCAGCTGCTCTAGGAAACCAGATAAGTTGTTCCACATGTATAGGTATTATTATGAGAACTTGTTAAGTATTCATGGGGTAGATACCTGTGATATATGCGTAATATGTCCCCAGTTGGATGCAGAAGGGTTCCAATAGCTAAAATAGTTAGTGGTACACATACTAGTCTCCCCAGGGATAGAAATACCATACATTCCCTTAGATTCAACATGTTCAGGATATGTCTGTCAGACTCATTATGTCATGCTCTATACTGAAGCAGTCCAGTATCTACTGGTCAGTTGTGTTATGGTATATTTTCTGCTCTCTAAGCCTACATTATTGCTGCAGAATGCTACAGCATGCAACCAGGCATGAACATAGTATAAATGTCTCAAGACAGACTACTGACAATATGTAGCTCTAAAACTTTTCATAAGCATTGTGTCTTTGTAGAGTCACATGGTGAAATGCAGAAGCTGCTGCACATACACATCTGAATCACGACACTGTTTTGCTTGCCTACATTTGCACGTCATTTCTGTCTTATTTGGGCATACAACTTAATTTACATCTCTTAATGAAGTCATTTGCATACACTGGGTAATGCATAATGCATATTGCAGTTTACTCCACTCCTCCATAGCTCATGTCTATTAATTGCCCTTACCCTGCACACTTCTACTACCTGTGGAACTTGCTGTTGCATTCTGTGCAATTTGTTCAGGAATATCAGCCATACAGTTTTCAAGTAATATAATTTAAAAGGATGGCTTAATAGTAAATTCAATTTAGGAAGTTGTTAGAAAAATGATGATTTCATTTGTTAGGAATAGAAGTGAGAAGTTCACCATTAACAAGAATATAAAAACAGTGAGTAGAATTAGAAAATGAGAGAAGCAAGGAAAGTTAGCCGTTATAATAACATCTATTATAATGAGTAAAGTTAGAACAATAATGTTGGAGGGTTTTCCTTAAAGAGGTGCAGATTAGGAAGGTTTCTGATGCTAGTTTGTAATGAGTTCTAAGCGTAGCTCTCAGCTTTCAACTCCAAAGTTAGGAACAAAGCAAAAAAAATTAGGGAAAGGGGCACAAATTAAGGAAATGTGTTAAAATACTGTTACTTTTAACAGAACTTTTAAAATAATTTCCAGTTTTAGGAAGGGAGGGATGGAGCAGAAGTTTCAGAAGAAATCAGGGGCCTGATGTGTTGGGAGATATGGAACTTCAAGCACTGAGCACACGTTTGTTAAGTTCTTTCAGTGATGGAGAATATTCTGGGGGAACCTCTTAAAGAATATGACCTATTTGGTATGCTGTTACGAGGTTAATAATGAGGTGGAGTGGTTAATATGATGAAGTTGTGTTACATAAGTCTAAATGGAAGATTTTATAGATTATTATCCCAAAATGGAAGGTGGATATTTCACTTATTGTTAGACAGTTTGTGGAGTCTATAAGTAGAAAATGGTGGTATTGGAGAAGCAGACAATGAATAAACAATATGTATTCAGAACTCTGCAGAGAAGAGAAAAAGTTATAAAAGTTTCCCACAGTAATAAGTGGAAATGAATGTAACAGGAGAGTTTGGGATTTTGACTGCTGGTATCAGGCATTGAAAGGTTAGGTAGTTTATATCCCAACTTAAGATTTTCTTAAATAGACATGCACACATGATTATGAAATTTTAGGTAGGAATCAAGCAGAACCCGTAAATATCTGTATTTTTCAATGAGTAGATATTTTAAAGCCTGAAGATTAAATGGTGAGATGCTGGTAAGTGATGAGGATTGTGGATTTCATTTTGGAAGTATTGACAATGAGATTATTATTACAAAAACAGTGTTGAGACTTCTAAACAGTAATAGCTTATTAGCAAAGAAAATCATAAATTGAAGATGATTATTAGAGAGGTTATTAATGAAAAGTGAGAAGAGCATGGAATCAAAAATAGAGCTGTAATGAAAACTTGCCTGTAGTGAAAAGGCAGATGAACTTACTTCGATAGGTCTCTTAAATTATATCTCTTGCAGAAGATAAAAGTTCTGATGGAAAAGTCACTGTTGAAAAGTTAAGAGAAGACGGGACTAATTAACAATATCAAATGCTTCACTAAAGTCAGCAAGAATTTAATTTCTTAATAGAACGTTTATTTATGTTGTTGTGACCTAAATAAGGCAGTTTTATTATTAGATTTTGAGTATACATCTTTTTCATGATGGGCCTGTTTGTGCATATGTATGTGTACTTATGTGTGTGTGTGTGTGTGTGTGTGTGTGTGTGTGTGTGTATGGGTACCTATCAAACCATCGACAACTTAAAATAACGAAACTGACTCCACCGACAACTGAATTAACCGACAGCACAAAAACGGACGTTTACAAGGTAAGGGGTGTAAATTCGCTACTCAAGCCTACCATGGTGTGCATGACACTGCCACCCTTCCTAAACCATGGTAGGCTATATATGTGTGTGTGTATTATGATGTGTAAATATTTTAATCATAACTTCATATACAAATTTTGTTTGTTATTATATTTGTTTAATTCAAACATTTTCCGCTTTTTTACATAATACAGGTTTTGTACTAATATAATCGTTTAAGCCAGGTGGGGTGTTAGATTTGCACCTAAGTTGCCATAACAATTCCTTGTGTAACAAAACATTCTTTAGGTCACCCCCTCCCTTAGAAGAATCCCTTTGAACCAGGTCAATAATGCCAAATCTAAACCTTGTGAATGTAAAAGGACAAGTTATACTGTGTTTGTACAAAGCACTAGCTTCTTTATGAGTCCTAATATCATATAAGTGTTCATAAATACGGTCCTTAATGCCCTCTCAGTTTTACCTATGTAGTATGCACTACATGAAGTGCATAAGGCCATATAAACCAACATTTTAGACTTGCAACTACCTTTGATAAACCTCACCATACTTTTCAAGCTGTTGTTTAATGTAACACTTGCCTCATTATATATATGTAACAAGCTCATTTTTCAACAACTCTTAATTGCACATACAATTCTATACCAAACTTCTAAAACACCAGCTCTTTCTAACCTCTTGACTCCCTATATCAACTTGAAACAACTACGTTCCTCTGATAAATTACTTGTTAATATTACCAAAATTATGAATTCTGCAGGCAAT
Organism: Protopterus annectens; assembly: GCF_019279795.1. NCBI lineage: Eukaryota > Metazoa > Chordata > Ceratodontiformes > Protopteridae > Protopterus > Protopterus annectens. Next base: position 1,145,525,307 of record NC_056745.1, on the reverse strand, counting down.
TGCCTTTTCTCTAACTCAGTAGGTAAAATATGGAATAATCTTCCATCTGATTTGTCCTCTTTGCCTACTCTCCCACTATTTAAGAAACAACTTTTAATACATCTTAATAAATTCTGGCTTTGCTCTTGTACCAACCCAGACTAGCCTGTTGGCACCCTTATGCTTGTTATAAACTTTTCTTATCCACTTGGATTTCATCTTCTACTTCAACTGAGATATTATCCCTTTTTTGTAAATATTACTTAACTCACTACAAAAAAAAAAAAAAAAAAAAAACAGGAATTGTTTGTGTTTATGATTTGATACCTTATTTATTGTTTTGCTAGTTGCTAACCTCTAACCTAACTTCTTTCTGACCTAGGATGATTCTGATTAGTTAAGATCTTTAATATTTGTACTTACATTTTTTCCCTTTGTAAAATACATTTGTACTATGTCTTTTTATGTATTTCCAATACTGTTTTTAACCTCTGGAGCTTTTCTCCCCGGGCCTCCACTGAAAATGGACATTAATCTAGCTGGACTAGCCCGGTCAACAAATGTAAAATAAAATAAATAAATAAAATATATGCACAAACACTACATGCTCCACAAGGATTGGTGGCCCTATACTGAATAAATTCATTATTTCCTTTTTCAGAAGTTCTCTTAAAATTGTTTCTCACCTTATATGTGAAGATAGGTTGTTCTCCCACTAACTTATATATCTCCTTATCAATTTTCATTAAATTCCAGTGATTTTTAATAATATCTAAGAATGAATCTGATAATGTATTGTATTGAATTATACATGCTGCTTTGTATTTATTCCTATCCTGTTTAAGAACTTGAGAAGTTTGAAAGGGCTGACCTAGTAAAGCCTTTTATTTAATACCCCAGTTTTTTGTAACTTCTTTTAGAATAACAGTAACTGTTTCTAAGGTGTATTCTCTTTCTATAAAACATTTACCTAAGAAATTCATTTCCCTTTCCAGGTCACAAAAGTCAGAAGTCATCCTGGCTATCCTGACCGCTTGACCTTTGATCAGACTTTTCTTTTGTGCTAAAGGGTGATGGCTACTATAGTGTAAAAAACTATTACACCAACTAGTTTTCCTGTAAATGTTTGATTTAAAACCTGTATGGGTCTTTGAAATAGTAACATCCAAATAATTGATGCTAAATTCATGATGTGAATGTGTGAAAGAAAAAAAGTTTGTACATGAATTTATACATTCCATGAAAAGATTAAGTTCTTCCTTAGATCCACCCCATAACACAAAAATGTCGTCCAAAAATCTCAAGTAAAGTTTAATGTGTTTGTAATAAACCGAGGGAAAGACAAATTTGTTCTCCCATTCTAGTAATACTATATTAGCGTATGTGGGAGCACAAGCGGCTCCCATTGCAATACGGCTAATCTGTTGATAAAACTCACCTTGAAAGTAAATGTAGTTCAAACCTGTATTATGTAAAAAAGCAGAAAATGTTTGAATTAAACAAATATAATAACAAACAAAATTTGTATATGAAGTTATGATTAAAATATTTACACATCATAATACATATATATATATATATATATATATATATATATATATATGTATATATATATATATATATATATATATGTATATATATATATATATATATATATATATATATACATAATTCATTAATTATTTTATACATGAAATTGATTAATCGACTACAAAATTAAATAACATATTTTTCTGGCTATTCTATAAGATATTTTATTGTGTAAGAAATGTTTACAAGAAGAAACAAGATAAACACAATGAAATGTTATTAGTAATACATGCCTTACATGTATTTATAAGGCAGTATTTGATTTTTATGTATGTTTCTTTAAAAGTTGATTGAGTGCAATTAACTTGATTTGAATGGGTGTATTTAAGTTGTAATTTGTACCAGTGCTTTTATCTGATGAAGTCTAGTCATTAGACAAAAGCGCTCATTCTCTGTGCTTTGTGAATTTTATAAAGATTTTTTTACCTACGTGGAGTCCAGGCCTTTTTTTGATTTTATATTTGGTTGATTTGGTACAATTTATCACGATTATTAGATATTGATATTTTACTATTTGACATGATCAGGAGAAGTTGCTGGAGAGAGTTCTAAAACAGATTTAAAGCAGATAATTAAAGTGAATAATTAACATGAACAAGTGGAATTATGAGGGGTGTGAGCATGAAGAAGTGAGTGTGTTATTAAGGAAGTGATATAGTTGTTGAAAATGTGTGAACTTTCGTCTTAGAAAAATGGACAGTTATTAAAGTCATTTATGTTATTCTGTATATTGTTTATATGAGCTAGTGTTTTATTTTAGTCTACTAAGATGTATGGGTACTAAGTCCTGAGACTGGTGATATGAAGATTTGGCAATCTGTACAACAGTTCATGTATTTCATCTCAAAATTAAGGATTTGTTTACTTGTAGACTGTTATTAGAAGCTTTCCATAGATGCAAACATTTTTTTCCTATTTAGTTTTTTATGTCAAGGAAGTCCAGAGGCAGTGTTCTCCACATACTCTGAGCTTTTAATTGTGAAGAGGGTTTATTGAATGAGGTGGATGAAACTGTGTAAGAACTTAAATACATCATTTGGATTATTCATACAGTAGAAAGGAGTCCAATTTTATTTTACAGTTTAGAGAGCATCATGTTAATATTGTAAGATCAAAATATGCTGCAGTTTATTAAATGAGGCAATTTTAAGTTTTCTGAATTATTGTGAAGGTATAATTGGGCAGCAATTGCTGGCAGAATTTCATTCACTATCAGTAGTGGCAAGCTAGGATTAGATGCAGACTCAGTGAATCAGACTTCTGATTGTGACAGGGCAGCCAGCACATTTTCCAAGGCAGGCTCTGCTGAAGCCTATCCTTGAGGTACTCCCTTTGTGCTGCTTTGACTGTGAGTAGTGTAAATCCTATTGCTAAAATATTTAAATGGAATCTGGTGGCTGATCTGTCCACATCCTTCTGAATCCAGCTTAAGCAGTGATATTTAAGAGGATTCATTAAGATGAGTAACTGGCTAGAATATATAGGATGAAAGTGAGTAACTTTCTTAGGAGTTTTAAAAACTTACCAAGAATAGTAGAAAAGAGGTAGTAGGCATGTAACTTAAGTCTAAAATAAAAAGCAGATATGTATGTAAAGGTGCTAAACCTTGTATTCTCCTTATTTATTTATTTTATTTATTTATTTCAGTGTGCTAACTGGACTTCTCACAAGATCATTTTCAGCCATGACCCAAGTTAAGAGAGGAAACAGAGTATGTATAACACAGAAAGCAAAAGAACATCAGACATAGAGATACACTCATTATTTACAATAAAAAGTGCAGATATGTTTCAACAAGGCAGCAATCGATATGGAAAATGAGCCATTCATATTAATTACGAGTTTCGATGGTGGCATGTCTTTACTGCTGTCCATTGTTCTGAAAGCAAGTACAAATAGCTTCACTTGTGAGATGGTCCTTTAGTTTGGTCTGAACTATTTTAATGACTATGAGAATTGTTTTGTTATCTCTGTTTGTAGGTAATTTGAGATGGAAGGGCTAAGTTAAAAAAAAAACACTGCCCTCCACAGTAATACCAAATAGGGGTCAGACAATGGCCATTGTCTCCTCCAGATTGCCCCTAAATGGGTAGTTCTGTTGTCTGATTTGAAGAATAGATTTTAATGGTGGGCAGTGTCTCTGCTTTAGGACTTTAAGGATTTTAAATAAAAGTGACCTAAATAGAAGTGTAGCTACATAATTCACAGGCAGACAGTTGAAGCCAGCTAGAAGCTTGCAATGATGAGTGAAGGAATCTGTGAGCAAAACAAATCTGCATATTTTATTTTGTGCAAACTGCGGTTTATAGGTTTTAGAGCATGAATGTACATTTGGAAAAGGGAGTCCACAGTCCTGGGTATGAGTACATTCCTAGCTACAGAATAATGAACAACATGAGAGAGAAAAAATAGGCAGTTCTGTAACACAATTTAAGAGTTCACAGTATTTTACTTACTACTGTTTCTGTGTACAGGCAAATAATTGTCTGCAGTGTCATTTTGTACTCAAGGTGGAAAATTATAACACCATAATAAATTATTGAATTATATTTGTCCAAGAAGCAAGTCACCAAATCTTTCTCTCTGTGTCCTACATATACTAAAAATATCACCCACAGGTAGTTATAGCCTACTCTGAGGTGCCACAGCTTTAAAAATTTTAAAATGAACTATTGAGACTGCGTGATCAGAGCATTCCACCACAATGATGATGTCCACTATCTGTGACTGAAGGTTATTCGCTATATTCAATTAATGAACCCAGACATTTTATTTACTGTCCTGTGTAATTCCAGGTAAACACTTACTCATATTTTAACAAACACGAAACCAAGAACCAACAGAAAACTTGACAGAAATCCAAAAAAACCGCTGACAGTCCTGTACTCAAGAACTTTTATTTGGGAAACCACAACAGTTAAGTGCTTTCGTCAGCAACCACAGGCTGACTTCATCAGAACTGAATTAAAACAAAAACATGTTTAATTTATAGCATAAAAGCATCACCTGATTCAATTAAACAATCAGGTAAATAGTTCTGTATGCTTAAAGTGCCAAGTGCAGTAAAAAATGCTGATTCAATTAGACGCTACTACCTTCCCTGGCTTGAACAATGCAACAAATTTAACTAACCTACTTAAATTGCGAGCATATGAAATTTAAAGTTGTTCAAATTTTTAATACATTAATTTCTTATTTTTACTACCTACTGTTTATTTTATACCAGGTTATTTTTAGGGTGTAGAGTTGTTTGTGTTTATATACTATACTGTTCTTTTATGGCTATAACGGCGGTGGTGGTTGCTGCGGTAGCATTGTCGCCTTACAGTTAGACATTGCCTGTTCAGTTCTCAGTTAGAGCGTCTTCTGTGTGACCACATGCGTGAATGGGCATTCCTTCATTGAAGGTTGTGCGTTAGGCCCGGCAAGCCAGTACGTAAAAATCTACTGCCAATCATTAGAGGACCGGAGTTCCGCTGTGGTGACCCCTAACCAGGAAAAGCCGAAAGACACAACAACAACAACAACTGTTCTTTTATGGCTATGGCATTTTTTACTGCACTTGGCACTTTAAGCATACAGAACTATTTACTTCATTGTTTAATTGAATCAGGTGATGCTTTTATGCTATAAATTAAACATGTTTTGTTTTAATTCAGTTCTGATGAAGTTAGGCTGTGGTTGCTGACGAAAGTGCTTAACTGTTGTGGTTTTCTGAATAAAAGTTCTTGAGTACAGGACTATCAGCGGTTATTTGAATTTCTGTCAAACTTACTCATATTTTGTCCTCTACTCACAAAAATCTGTCTGCCTCATCATGAAATATCCAGTTATCTTCACCCTAACATCTCATTCTCGTTTTTTATTTTGCTGCTGATTTTACTTTTAGTACCATGTATAATTACAGAATGCAGTTGTGACCACCCACTACTGGACCAGTAATCAAGGAGCCTCAATCCTCAACACTGGCACCTGTGGGGGGACAATCACTGGGAGGATAACAGGTACACACACACTATTTCCAGATGCAGCTGTCTGTATCAAGTGCAATTTCCCTTAAGAGCACACAGAGACCACAATCCATCCGGGGATGGCTTCTCCCTCTTCCTCCAGATCCCAAATAAGACTGCACACTGGCACAGCTATAAGTTTGAGATCTCTGCTGATTGACCAAACCAAGACCTCCAGCACTCTCTTTGTCCAACTAGTGCTTCGTGTTCCTGGCCAAGTAGCTGACACACACTCTTGGAGATTTGTTTTATAGACACACCTGGGAGAGGCTGGCACAGGTTTATTACCTATGCCTCCTTCTGCCCAGACTGTAAGGTAGTTACCACTGCCACCAGTTAGTCCTTATCAGCTACTTTAGGGCCCTTAACAAAGGGTGTCCAATTTCACTGTGTAATATTAATACTAATACAAATGGTAGTTTGACCAAGAACAAGACTGTTAGGAGTGGCCCACACAGTGTCACCAAATAAATATGCAAGTACTGTCAAAGCTTAAGTATTTGTACACAGATCAGCCACAATGTAATGTTTAAATATATTTAATAGCTAATATTTGGATGGCACAGCGGTTGCATTGTTGCCTAACAGCAAGCGGTTCTTTGGTTCGATTCTCAGCTTGGGTGCCCTCTGTGTGGAGTCTGCATGTCCTCCCTGGATTCATGTGGGTTTCCTCTGGGTGCTCTGGTTTCCTCCCACATTACAATGATATGCATCGGGAGTGTTTCTCCCTGGGCCTTTGCTGAAAATTGGTTTAATTCCAAGTCAGAATTTCTTGGTAAACAAATGTTAAATAAATAATAAAAGAACAAGACAATACTAAATACTTATTCACAGTGACCTCAGAGTTCAAAACCACTGGAAATATTTATAATAACATTGGAGTACAGGCTCACACAAATAAAGAAAAAAAATCTAAACTAAGCTTCACTCTATTCCTGACTTAATCTAAGAGAGTTACTATACCCTAGTGAATGCCCTGTCTCACAAAGAGACTTCTCAAAATAATAAATAAAAAAATTACTGCTGGGCTAGCTTGCAGAATGACATAATTTCTGGTCATCAGACTTCTAGGTCCCAGGCAAAACCCCAATTGCTGGAGGCTGGCAGCATTTAGCATCTACCTGTAAAAATATACAGACAAGGGCTTTTGCTCAGATCTTTGTCAGATGCTGGAAGGCATAAAACAATTGTGTTCCTTCAGGCTTCCAAAGTAGCAATTAATTCACCACAAAGGCAGTACAGAAAGCTTCCTAGTACAGACTTTGTGTCTCTAGCTGCATTGTAAACTTGAGAGATAGCCTCTTTATGGCGTAGCCTATAAAGTGATTTAATTTCAAATATTTTCCTAAAGTTTGCTGGACTGAAGTTAACCCTCTGGTTTCCTCTGTTAACATATACACTGAAGCAGTATGCAGCAAAAGTACATGTACGTTTTTGTTCTCTTCCAGTAGGGAACACTGTGGATACATTTTAATCACAAGTATTTCACAAATACCTTTTCAATACAAACATCTGTACAAAGCAGTTTGATATGCACATGACATACAGTTCCAATACATTTGTAACACAAGCATCTTATATAAATTAGTTTGATATTCACAAATGGCATATCATTATTTACAAAATTACAGCTAGCTATGCTGGCAGTACCTCCTTTTGTCACAGCAGTCATACTGTTTTGATTTACTTTTTAGCATAATTTGCCTCATTCTTTCTATGTCACCACAGCCTTACTTCTACAGAACAATTGAGGTGAATTTGCTTTCTTTCTAGTCTCTCCAAAATCCATTCATTTCCTTCATTCCAAACAAAATTTTATGATTCATCCTCCTGATCATTTTGCAGTCAGATTTTTACTTCCTTCCCCACCATTTTCTGATGAACAAGTACACCTTTTAGTAAAGTTCTATACTATTTTTTTTTCTTATTATTTCATTTGTATTAAACCTAACTTGCCATCTATAATGCAGAATACTAGTTCTTTTTTATTTGCCCTACCTACATCCTGTATGTTATCATAATATTTCTGTGAGGTTTTATTGTTTGAAATTGCCACCTGTTTAGCAACTTTATATTCCTTTCTCTTACTGACACTGTCTGTTCATTGCCTTCTATATCAAAAATCATTTAAATTAGCCACTCTGATGGCAAAGAGGAATACAGCCCTGAATATTACTCAGGTGACCTGTGTTCAGTTGGTAGCTTGGATTACTGATAGAGCAGCAGGGGAGGGATGGGAGGGCATTTGTTGATATGCTCCCTAAGGAGAGGCATAGCGCAAGGAAGGGAGTTGTCCACAAACTCAATCGACTTGGGTGGGTGTGGGGAAAGGGAATGGGTAGGACATAAATAACAACAACAACAACAAAAAAAAAACTGGAAGGAAGCACAGACAGGCTCTACCCCCACAATGCCTTTAGGATCCACAAGTAGACCAGGTAATACTGAAGTAAATCTGAAGGGGTGACAGATGGTTGTTAGACCTGGCATGGACATGGGACACTGGGGGCTGGGCTGGTAACGATGTTTAAGGGCCCCAAATTATTAAAAATGATTAAAAAAACTTTCAAAATTATAGCTAAATAGTTTATCTAGCTATCTATCTATCCATCTAATATATGTATTCATATATATATATATATATATATATATATATATATATATATATATAGTGGATTAAAAAGTGCACAAACCCCTGTTAAAATGCCAGGTACTTTTTCCACCTTTAATGTGACCTATAACCTGTACAATTCAATTGAAAAAACAAATCTGTTAGGGGAAAAACTTTAAAAAATAAAAAATGTGCAATATGCTGGTTTCATAAGTGCACACACCTTTAAACTAACACTTTGTTGAAGCACCTTTTGATTTAATTAAAGCATTCAGTCTTCTTGGGTACACACCTGTCATCAATTAAAGAGACTCTGATTAACCCCAAATAAAGTTCAGCTGTCCTAGGAGGATTTTCCTGACATTTACTCAGTTGCCTGCTACAGCAAAAGCCATGGTTCGCAGAGAGCTTACAAAGCATTTTGAATTTTGAAAAATTCAAAATTTTGAATGTCCATGAATTTTTTCTTTTACTTTTAAGTCTTTTTATGAACAGTTTCAGGCCAATAAAGCCAAACCCCTCTAGCTGTAGACATGCATGTTTCTGCCTTTTTATGACATCATCATCACAGCATAAGAGGAATGTTTGACTTTTGGAAACACAGGGTAGTCATACCCAACTGATTCAAAATTGCCATTTAGCTGAAACACTTGATATCCTTAAAGGGTAATTTACATATATCTCATGTTGCCTCTGATTCAAGAGTTTTAAGGTATCACACAGTGGAAATTCTAGCTTTGCTAGTTTTTTCTTTTTGTGTTTGTAACCATTTGTTATTTCTGTGTGACCTTTTTAAACATTGTTTTAGTTTGTTAGTTGAAATATTTTGTGGACACCATTAGGTTTATGGATATCAGTTGGGTATGACTACCCTATGTTTCCAAAAGTCATACATTCCTGTTATGCTGTGCTGATGATGTCATAAGAAGGCAGAAACATGCATGCCCACAGCTAGAGGGGCTTGGCTTTATTGGCCTGAAATTGTCCATAAAAAGGCTTAAAAGAAAAATGTTATGGATGTTCAAAATTGCCATTTAGCTGAAACACCTGATATCCTTAAAGGGTAATTTACATATATCCCATGCTGCCTCTGATTCAAGAGGTTTAAGGTATCACACAGTGGAAATTCTAGCTTTGCTAGATTTTTATTTTTGTGTTTTTATAAGTAGGTTAGAATTTAGGTAAATGCTGAAGAAGGAGTTGAGCAGTTACACATCCACGAAGAGGAGATGTGGCTGTGGTGGGCAGCTTTGAAGATAGCTGACAATGGTTGTAATTCGGATTGGAGCTGGGAGGTTGTTCCAGATTTTAGAGATGGTCCATGAGTATAATAATTGGCCTGCAGGGAGTTTTGGCTTATGTATTTGGAGCAGAAATTGGTGCTCAGAGTGAAGAGGACAGGCTGGATTATACAGGGAAAAATGGAGCTGAGAGCTGGACAGTCGTGAGGTTTATAGATCAGTTTATGAGTGGTAGAATGCTGGAGAAGGAGAAGATAGTGGAGGAGTTCAAGCAATTTCATTTGCTTTAAGGCAGTACAGTGGTGAGTGAAGTGGGGATTATTCGTGGTGAATTTAGCAATTTTGTTATAACAAGTGTCCAGTTTGGCCATTAAGGAAGACTGCAGATTGGTTAATAAGGGGGCACCATAAGTTAGAGAAAGTAGAAGGTAGGATTGTGTGAGTGCTTTTTTGGAAGGGATAGAGAGAAATTTGTTATTTCTATGTAGCAGCCCAAGTTTTTTGTGGGTCTTACTGATATTGTTTTGGATGTGGTAATCGAATTTAAGATTTTCATCAATTATTACTTCTAGCAGTTGAGTGTGTGTAGATAGCTCAATGTGGGTGGAGTTGTGGGAAAAAATTTCAAGGTCAGCTTTATTGATGGGTGAGTTTCTTTTGGAAGTGAAGATTATACGTTTGTTTTTTGGGGGGATTTAGGAAGAGGTGATTTTTGTGTAGCCAGAATTCTACTGAGAAAAAAGTATCTTGGGTAATTTGTTTTAGAGTGCTAACTTTGTTAGCTGAGCAGACTATAGTGGAGTCGTCTGTATACTGGATTAGGGAGCCCCGTGAAATAACGTTGCAGATTATTGATAAATATGTTAAATAGAAGAGGGCCAAGAATAGAACTTTGGGGCACCCCTGTAGGGTTGTGTAACAAAGGAGAGATAGAGTTTTGCTATTTAACAGCATGTTGTCTGAACCAGTTAAGGGAATGGGGAGATTGGCCTATACTAGAGAGCTGAGAGAGGAGGACAGAGTGGGAGATAGTGTCAAATGCTTTTGATAGGTCAATGAAAAGGGCTGATACAATATTTCCTGTGTCTCGGGCTTTGTTGACTTTATCTAAGAAGATACTTCTGATGAAAGCTCAGAAATTTAGATTACACAGGAAGACCAAGGGGACACTACAAAGGACAAGATGAATAGAGCTGTGGCAAAATTTAGCTAGGAGAAGAGCGGCAGGCACATAGTTTGGAATCTAAGAGATGGGTCCTAAGGTTTGCTTTGAAGTATTTTGGCTGTATGATTTATCTTATGTCTTGTAGGAGAATATTCCAACATTTGGATACATAGAGGAATATGTTGCTTCACTATGTTTATTGTTTGATCTATGAACTTGGACAAAAAATGTTCCTTTAGACCTGAGAGGTTTAGATGGGGACTGCCATAGCATAACTGTCTATCTTTAGTGCTGGACATTTGTTTAGGTGTTGAAGTATACTCTGGGCCAGTTTACGTTGATTGAATGTTTTGATAGTTGGGGAATTCACAACAGTTTAGTTGGTTTAATGTTAGGAAATTATGGGATTTGCGTGGAAGGTAGGTTGCAAATTTTGCTATTTTGCTATAAAATTGTTCAAGTTTTGTTAAAAGGGAGGAGGTGACCTCTGTGAATAGGGAGAGACACAAGAGAAAGAAGGCAATAGATATGAGAGGAAAGTGGTCTTTCTAGATTGCAAGGTGAGGAGAGTGATGCTTTTTAGAGGGGACTTAGTTATATATAGGTCATTTTGATAGTATTTTGGATGTACAGATCAAATTTTTATATTATCATCTATACTGACCCCCAAGTAATTTGGTATATGTGACATCCTCAAGTTTAGTATTTTGTATGGATGATATAATAAATATATTTTGTAATCAGAGTATTGTTTTTGGATGAAAAGTAGAATTTTTGTTTTGTTGGGGTCCAGCAGAAGATTAGATTGGTTCAGAAAAGATTCAGTGGTGGAGTATGATTGTTGTGTAATAGTTTGTAGTAATGACATGCTTGGACCTGTGCAGATTAGAGTGGAGCTGCCTGCATACCCAACCAGGAAGCCTTATCCTACTGCAGTATGACTGTTGTTTATAAAAATATTGAAGAGGAAAGGCTCTAACATTGAGTCCTGAGGGACACCAGTTGTTATGTGTAGGTAGGATGAGTAGCATGTTTGCCATTTGATACATTGTGTCATTGGTAAAATATTGTTTATAAACCATGTTAGTATAGACGTGGAGAGATGGTAGGAGAGTAATGCTGGCAGTAGTTTAGTATGGGAGACTGTATTGAGTGACATTGATAAATCATGGAATATGGAAGACTAGTTTACCTTTATCCCTAAGTTGATTAATTGTGTTGTGGAAGGAGAGAAGAGGTGTAGTGGTTTTATGCGAAAGGCAAAAGCTATGTTGGGTGAAAGGGTAAGTCATTATCAAGGAGATACTTTAACAGATGGGAATGTATACATTTTTAAGGATTTTTGACAAGGGAGTGGGTATGGCTCTTGGTCAATAGTTGGATAATTTCACTGATTTTCCTGCTTTATGTAGTGGAATAATGTATATGTTTTGCATAGTTTGCATACATATGATTCTAATATGGACCTGTTGATTAGTATTGTTAAGGGGTAAATTATGCCATCAGTGGCAGATTTATGCATTCGGCAGGAAGTTGTTTGCCTGCTAGGTTTCAGTTGCAATAAAAGTTTTTATATTATTATAGTCCGGATTATTGAAGAGAAAATGCTGAAGTACTATTCTGAATTAACTGAATTATATCTATTGGCTCATCTGTTAGATTCTTTAGAGCTGCAGATTTTAGTTGGATGAAGTGGAAGTTGAATTGTTGAGTGATGTGTTGGTTTGTTTCATTTGGAGTGGATTTGGCTGTGTAGATTTTCCAGGTTAAAGAGAGTAGGGGCTTCAACACTGGAGTAACAGGAGTAATCAGTTGATCACAATCTGAGTTTTGATGCAGCAGAGGAATAGTGACATGAAGCCTAGGGACTTCAGGAGAAGGATGGCTTGAGCAGTAACAGAGAGCCGGTCATTACTGTGCAGTGTTATATAGTGGTATTCTCTGCAGACAGACTTGGGAAGCAGTAGAGTTTATTGACTGCAGTTGGATTAGTGTTTGTGTTTTGGCTAGAACTGAGTGCTATAACTTGGAGGCAGTTCTTCAAGTCAGATATTAACATTTGGATTAGTGTCTCTTCTTGTATCTGTGGGAAAGAGATGAAAATATTTGGAGGCAATTTTGAGTTTATTGAGGAATGGCATTTTTGTGTGTTCAGTATGCAATATGAATGTTAGTTGTTAGACTTATAGACGATCCAGAGGTCTTTGCTAATTTACTAAAGATATGCTACTATCTAGTGGATCTTTTATTGAGATGTTATGGCTTAGAGAAAGTCTTTGGTGAGTGTCAAATTGCACTGCAGTGGTCACTAAATCATTGTCTTTCAGCCAACTCCAGATGTAGTGTATATAATTTTCATGTTTGGCTTGCAATTCTATAATACAGTTCAGTATAATAATATCATTAGTGTAGATTGGGCAGCTGATAGCAAAAGGTTATACTATGCTTGAATATTGAAAATAGAAAATATCCCCAGCACTGAGATTTGATATGATCCAGCACTTGAAACATCATTATCAGAGGCAGTACTTTCTTGTTTAACTGTTAATGGTCTCCTTGTTAGGTGGGAAGAGAATCACTGTAGCACTGAATCAACAAAACAGTAAGTTTGAAGTGTAGCTAACAACAATTGGTGCTAAACAGTTTCAAACACTATGGCCAATATAAGGAAAACAGCAATTTATTATTTTTCTAATGTTCAAATATTTGACTTGTAAATGTACAAATTGCTATGAATGTGCTACAATTGGATCTGAAGCCATGCTGTTTATTGGAGAGAGGATCATACTTCAGTATATGCTGAATGCTCATGAGGTTGGCTTAAAAGTAATTTTCCCAGAACTTTTCTGAAAAGCAAATTGCGGTTGTAAGAGTATAGTCAGTGGGAAAACTTGGCTGTTTGGTCTTTGAGATTAGTGTTATGTCATACATTCAACTGAAAGTGATAATTCCTTTGGTAAATATGATGACGCGTGGGTAGAATAGGAGTTAAGCAATGTAGGGGCATAATTTTCAATAAAGTTATGGTGGGGTGACTAGGATCCTTAACTTCTAAACTTTTCCATCTATTGTAGGGATTCCAGTAACTCCTTTGGAGTTATTCTTCTCAACAGGAATGTTGCTACTTCTATTATTAAACAGAGAGATATGATTTGGGGGAAATGGTGGGAGATCATATTGGTAATTTGGTGGTTTAAGGAGATTAAGTCTTATACTAGTTATAAAATCCTTATTGAGCTTATTTGGTTATTACTTTTTTAAATTATTGGTTGGAGTTTTAAGGGGTGTTTAAAGTTGTTTGGGTACAGTAAGGAATGCTCTCTGTCTCTTTCCAATGTATGTTGCCTTTGCTACATTAGTGGTCACATGGTTCTTGGCTCTAACTTTTAGAAGGCAAATATTATGACTGTTTAGGGGGCTGCTAACTACTGTGCCTGTTCCCTTTGCTTGAACATTTGTTTAATTTCTTGAGTTGTGCAATTATGAGACTGGTGTCAAAGAGGGCTCATTTTAATGGAGTATGATTCACTCAGGAAGTATTTTATTCTAATTCTGGAATAGATCAAATCCTCTTTAAGATGAGAGGCAATTTGTGGCTTTTAAAAGACAAGATTGATATTAGTGACAGAGGTCAGTTAGAGCATTATCAAAGACAGATAATAGTCTACATTTTTCAGGGAAGTTTATTTTAATTATATCTAGTAGTAAGTTAACATCTGAGGATGGGCAAGTTGTAGTGGAATGTTTGACAATCTGAGACAGGTTGTCTGTAAGTGATATTTAGAAGGTGCTTTTCTTCTGATGGCTTTGCCAATTTAGGTTCAGGTCCTCCAGATTTATTTTGCTATGGACTGCTTGATTAAAAATATTTATGTAATGGTCATACAGCTGCACATTAGTTTGTGGGAGTATATATAGCTGGGAGAGAGAGATTTTAAGAGCATGAGCTTTTCTGTGATGTACATTAGCCAGTCTGGATCAGAGTTTGTATTTTGATTATTTCATTTGTATTAAGGCTATTTGGATCTAATTATCTTTTTTTAACTAGAATAAGAATGCTTCCACCTGATTTTATATTTGTGCCACAGTAGAAGGTTGATGTAGTGCTGTTGCAGGAATGTAGAAGAGCAGCATTCATTGTTTAGCTAGGATTCGGTGATGGTGGGAATATTGAAAATGTACTGAATAATCCAGGCTTCAGGCGCTGACAGTTTATTATAGATGCAAGTAATGTTAACAGATATTATAATACGTAATGAGGGGGTGCTGAAAAGTTCTAAGCCCAACTAACTTTCTAAATTCTGAGCATAATTTTGCATCTGTAGCTGAAAAGAGAGTTATTTCATCTTGTAAAGTGCCAGTTTGCAGAATCATAATGCTTTGTTTTGACATTGTTTCAGATCATTGATTGAACCACATCAACAAAAAGTATGGAATTTTCAACTGTGGAACTCCAAGCCATCCAAGTTCCTATATGGCTTGACCAATTCCTGAACTTCCAAGAACACATTAACAAGCTGAAAGCCAAGATGAACTACCCCTCCTTCTGGGCCAATAAAATCTCTCAGTTTCTTTCTTACCCTACCAGAGTAACTATAGGCAAGGGCATCCTTTCATCACAACTTGTGCATGGACTCATTCTGTTTGTCTCTTTCCCTGTCAAAAATGCAACCACTCTTCAAACCCCATCTAATAAAGTATGCCACTTCATTATAAACTCTCCCCAGAACAAATATCATTGCCTTTCACTTTCCAAAGCTAAGTGGCTCCCAGTGCCCTAGCCAGTCTTCATGTTGGATCCCAAATTTTCAGATTACTTTAGTATTACCCCTCCTTCCCACACAAATCAAAAGTACTTACACCTACTCCACCCTATAACCTTAGGAGTCAAGACAACTGGGCCCATCTCTACAAGTTCCTTCCTTCAAGTTACATTCTACTAGTCACAGCTTCTCAATCCTTGCCCCCAAACATTGGCAGCCACTTTTCCAGAACGTAGTTCAACTCACTGACTACTTAGTATTTAGATCACAGTTCAAGTACTGTCTAAAAAAAATAGCTGTGTGGCTGCCTGGGCACAGGGCATGCCAAATAATATAGCACCCTTCATAGAGGCGGACTGTAGTACTAGATACCCTCTCACCCTCCAGCTTACTAACACAGTCTTTAGTGTTTGCACCTAGTTGGTTAAATAACACCAAACCATCCTTCTATTACTAAAGATAATCCAGTCCTCTCTATGCAAGCATGCACTTACTAATTTACACACAAGATCATATATACATTCTCCTTCAGTAAATATTCAGTCTTCTCTAACAACCTCTTCTCATTTTCTTACTTCCTTTCTAACACACTCTCTCTTATCCACATTCTCATCTTCGTCTTCATCCATGACCTTTTCACTGTTGTATTAGTGTTCCTTCTATGTGTAAATAATATGTACATGTATATTATACATGCTTTTGAATTATGTTGCTCTCAATTACTCTTGTGATCAGGGCTTTATCCCATAAACAGATACAATAAATAATTCATAAACCTCATTTATAGGTGCTAACTGAGGTATGCATACAGTAAGACGTGTAATATCTTTATTAACTCATATTCAGGTATAAGATGCATTTTGCTAAACTCTAGCATAGATTTATCAAGCCTGTTGGACCTTGTCTGCATTATTACTGCACACTAACCTTCTGGGCAATATTTTATATAATACAAATATGACTGGAATATTCTGCATTCATTTTTCAAAAGAGCATTTTGTTAACTATGTGGAAAGATTGGTTTCAAGATTAATTAGTGAATCAGCAAAATATAAAATTTTGTCAATGTTAAGGCTGGCATTCAAAGACAGATCATGCACTGCACTAGACAAAATAACATGAAGAGCACCAGTGTACAGGGAGTAAGCAATTTAGAGAGACACATAGCATGCTTACAGTAGGGGGTAAAATAGCATGATTTGTAGGATATGGAAATGACAACATAAGGATATAGAAGAGGTTACAAATGCAAATGTGGGATAGTGACTATGCAAATGACACCATCTAAGATGGAGGAGCATTTCAGAAATGTATAAAGCAGATACACTGCTCCATGACAACCAGTTATTCTGGACCACAGGAATTGGCAGTGCACAGGACGTTAGCATGTATGTGATAGCAGCAGCTATAGCAGAGCAGAGCCACCATGGTAATAACTGCTGTGAAAGACAGTGCCGATGATGTGGCTTCCTGTGGCACTCTGCCCAACTGCTGATGACATCATCAGTGCCTGACTTATCACCATTTCACTAATCAATAGACCATGGGCCACTTCCAATATCTATAGGAATGCCAAAATGGAGCTTGTAGAATTGGGTCAGTCACATATGGAATCAAGGGAGATGCACAGACAACCCATCCCAGTGGACACTAAGGTATGTGTAACTTTAACCATCCTAGTTACAGGAACCTTTTAGCTACTCACATGGGGCTTGCTGTGAATTTCACAGATATCAGTCTTACATATCCTACTCCACTTCTTATTAATATACTGGTAAGTATACCCTCCTGTCACCCAGGAGACCAGTGTTTGATTCTCCAAAAGAGAGGCAGTTTTTTTTCTTTTGGGGTTGGAATTTGGCATAATGGTTAAGTTGTTTACCTTACAAATACAAGGTACAGGGCTGGATTCTCACCTTAAAGTGTGGCTAGGCTTAAAATGCCTCCTGCGGTCATTAGCCTAGTAATCACCTATGAACAGGAATAAGATGCTTTTTATTAAATTGAACATGAGGAGGAGAATATACAGCTCCAAAGAACTGCATAGGAGAGAACTACCACTATGTGGGCATTCTACAGGATTATCCCTTTCTCCTGAAGTCCTGGGAACCACTGATTGCACACACTTTGCCATGAAGACCCTACCTGGTTGCCATTGACTTACATACATCAACAGGAAGGGCTTCCACTAACTCAACTGCCAGATATTGTGCAATACATAGGGTTTAATCTATAATGTGTTTATGCACCACCCAGGCAGTTTCATATTGTCATATCTGCACACATCTGACTTGTACCAGAATTTTGTGTGGGGTGACTTTTCATGGGGTTATCTACCCCATAACCGCACATGTAGGTGGGTACTGAACCAAGTATATACAGGTAACATGCAGTCACATAGTAGGTCACATATAATGGTGTCACTGTTGTGTTGCAGGGGATAGTAGATAAGCATTTGAGCCATGGCACTCCTCATTCACAACCTCCATTCTGCTCCTTGAGTTGACCTGTCTGAATGACCATGGCTATTTTAAGCCACAGGAATAACAATATCATCTGCATGGTGCCTGAGAGAGAACAAGAATTTCTTGATCATCTTCCATAGGGACTTTCAGTATCATGTCTCATTGCATTGTGTGCTTGAGCATGCATGGCCTCTTGCATGCTTCAGTATGCTTTCTATGATTGACTGCTGCAGTGAGCTTACCTAGTGCTATTTGTTCCTGGACCATAAAACTACTAGTTTCCTGAGTACTCCTTTTTGCCAGCTAGCATTGCTGCAGAAGCCTTGACTCATATCCATGCAGCTAGCCTATAGGCTATGCTATAGTACCTTGAAATTTAGCAACTGTGAAGTGCTTGTCTATGAATCCCAGCCTAAATTCTGTCAATATTATTATTGGAGGGCATTATATTAGGATTTCTGCTGTTAATTTTTTTACAGCCATTTTGCTGTTCTACAGTCACTATCTATACTACAGACTGAATCTTAGTAAAAAAAATCATCATGACATAATAAAAAAAACAGAAGTAAAGGCTAACAGCAAACTTAAAGATGTGTTGCACTTCCCCATTAAAAATAGAAACACGACAGCTAAACTGTAAGTTAACTACAGATGAAATGCTGCACAGATATGCATTTCATAGAGTCAGCATTTGTATCTGATATTTAACAGTTCTGCAGAGATCATACAGTGAAGATATAGTCATATTTATTGTGACATAAACGTTTCTTATAGGTAAGAACAAAATATTCTTGCCGTTTACTGTAAGTAGAGTTATACAAAAGACAGGAGGTTATGTGCTTGTATTTTTTCATGGTAGTCTGTGCAGTGAATAAAGCAGATGGATTTTTTTTTATTCTGCACCTCTCATGCTGACCACTGGACCCTACCCTCAGCTGCTCTATTTACCTGTTTGTTCCTGGGATGACAGCCTTATGGCCTATTCATTTTCTCAGGCATGATTCAGGTGAAACAGTACTGGGAGCCATCATTGGCCTGCTAGGTAATGGGTTTTTCTTTTTCAACCATTTCATACCTTGCAAATGCATATAGTGTCCAGAGAATTGGTGTGCTTTAGGCTATCTCAGATATTCACATCCCTCCACTCACACATAATCAAGTGGCTTGGTCCACCATGCAATCAGCATGTCCATTTGATGCACAGTCTTTACCATAGAGTTGTTAGTAGAGATGGCCTACACAGATACATTATGCACAGCAGTGACAAACAGGATACCAATAAATAATGAATAGTCTAGACCTTAAAATGTAGAATTTATTTTTTAAGTAGACATAAGCATTTTGTTATTCAGTCCTTACATATCCTTAGATTGTGCAGGGTTTTTAAAGTAAGCTTGAACTGAAAATTCAGCTAAGTAGTATTTATAACAGATTTTAACTTTTATTTTTTATCAAGCAGCTGTGCTCAGTTATTCCTGTTTGATGTTTTTATATATTTAGGAACAGATTACTGAAGAATGAAGAGCATACAACATACCTGTACTTCACAAAGTAATAATTGCACAAGTGCAGATATCTTCCATCTAGACTATTTACAGATGCCATAGATTTTGCAGGAGGATTCTGCACAGTGTAGATAGACAAGAAATTACAGAGTACCATAGACACTAAAGCCAAATGAGTGCATGACAGATGGTTGAGCAGATTTTGGTCAATAAAGGGCACATTTACCACATTTTGTCAAGTCCCAGTCTGTCAATCAGTAACTGTATGAGAACAGGACTTGCCAACCTTACAGAACCAGTGGTGACACCCATTCTTGTGATTTGATGGTTTGTGATTTTCTGGAATAAGATCACTATTCAGTGAACTGACTATGCACAATGTGCCTTTTAAGAGCAGAAACAGACAAATATACAAAAATAAGCTGTGCAACATTATTGAGCTGACACACCTCTTTCAGTTTGCATCCTCCTACTCCATCCATGTGTCACCCTGTAGTAATGCCTTTGAAGTGTCAAGCTAAAGAGGATTATGCATTCTCTGGGTAGATGACCAGTGCAAACTGGCAAGAAGAGCATGAGTTTGGAGCAGAAGCATCAGATACCAGACCTGCTGCTTCTCCCACCGATCCCTCTGCTTGTTCACAATAGGAAAGTAGGCTGTCAGCTATATGCAGCAGACACTTGCTAGCAGCTTTCTGCAGCATCAGGCTGTCTAGCTACAATGTATGGAATATCATGCACAATGACCACCTGGCAGGCCCACCATGCCAGCATCCTCATATACAATAACATCACCATTCTGGCAAGTGACATGGTTAGCCTTTCTTCAGCAGCAGCAGCAGCAGCCGCCGCAGACTTGGGTCTCTCACATTGAACCCATGCACAGTTGCTAAAAAGAGAGAAGAATGTAGATGTGGAAAAATATGATCAAAGCCAACAGCCACTTCAGATATGAAACACTGAAAAAGGAATAAATACTCACTATGTCTGTAAAGCAACTATGGCCTTCTAGCCTGGCAATATTCTCTGTTCTCAGCAGCTTCATCATTACCAATAAAAAGGAATAAATTCATACTAGACTGTATCATACTTCAATCAGCCATAGGCAAAACAGCATTTAAAACATCCTACACAGATGAAATGCAATAACGAAAGTGGAGTAACATACAGAAGCAACCAGCAGCACTTTGAAAGAATATAACATAGCTAGCAAATGAGTATACAAAACATTACCACATCATATCAGCACATGAAAGGCATGAGAGAAGTAAAAGTGGTTGTGAGCTCCGTCTTTATACCTACACAGTACAGCCACAACATGTAATATCACACATGAATCCATGGTGGATGTATGCATATAATTATCTAAAAAATTATAAAAATGAAAATGATACAATCATAAAATTATCTTAACAATGATAAAACTTCCCAACAGCCTGAAAAACCATAACGGTTGGTCAGATAAACAGTGCTTATAAACATTAAGTGGGTATGCAAGAACAGCAATAACATTGAATCTCATGCCTGTAAGTTGTTTCTGGGTACACTGACAGCCATTTTCTGCAGATTGTTAACATATTCAGGCAGCCAAACTTATAGCTGCCATATTTAGCTCCCAGTGCCTCTTCCCATTCTGGCACCCCACAACTCTACAAATTGAGGTGAAAACAGAAAAAGGGTTTATTCCATCATCTGGGGCTCCTCACCTCTTAACCAACATGTGCCAGGTTTTTTATGCACTCTTAAGTAAAAAAAAAAAATCTCTTCTACTTTGAAAAACTATAGCAAGCCGCTTGCTACAAGTTTTATATCACACTAGAAGCACTGAAACAAACCATTCCGTGCTGAAAAGCAGTATCAGAATTCATTATGGAAATGAATAATGGTACTCTGCTACCAACCAATCACAGAATAATGATCATGCTCCCTAACATTTTGCATCCAGGGCGACTGCCCCTTCATTCCACCCTAGCTAAACCTGTGCAGGCAGCTTGAGAAAAATGTTGCACAGGTGCATTTGTTCTTGATCTCTAGTCACATAATTAGACATGGAAACAACATGCTACATTGCACCACAGTAATATGTGTGGGGGATGTACACATGAACAATGAAAAAAATCCCTTAGCAGCCTGCAAAATCATTTCCACATGCAGTGTACGTAGAAGAAGGAATCAAATACCCATGTAGAGTCTTAACATACAGACTTATATTGGCATAGTATATGTTTTGGAGTTGTAAGCATATGAAAGCAGCCTGCCAAAGGAATGCAACAGGTACAGGGCTGGTGAACTGTATTGCTGTACCCAGATAATTATCTCAGATGTTATTGCTTGCTTTAATGATTGTGGAGCGGTGTCACATGAAGACTATGAAAACAGTATAGCAGCCTGTAAAACCCTTTCAAATGTATGTGAAAACAGTTGACTTACACATATAAAGTTAAAACATCTCAACTCAGACCTGCATACAGTCTGTATATGGTGCTATAGAATGTCTGTAAAGAAATTTCATACAGTTAAACAGCCTGGTAAATGTGTGACATAAGGACAGTCTATTGAGTTGTATTGCTAGGGTGCATGTCAAGTAATCGAGCACTGATTATTTGAATACTGGTCCAAATAAAACTCACTGAAACCTCCTTAGGTGCTAATTGCATTTTCTCTTTTTTCAATTGTTGTTTAACCTGGGAATAAGTATATATATGTCCAAAGGTGCAGGTCTGTCTCCCACACTGTGGCTGCGAGGGGGGGGGGGTCCTCCTGCAAAAAAAGCCTTACTCATACGTTTGCTGAAAGTGGTTTCTGTGAGTTTACTTTGGATTGCTGTTATTGAGGAATAAGTTGTCGAACTATCAATATAGTCCCTTACTGTTATACCCAGATGTTGAAACAATGTATACTCAATTATACATATAAAGCTGTTTGGGGGTTGTATAGGCAGAAGCACATGAGCATTTTGAAAGTACAGCCTAGCACCTTTTTAACATGTGTGACAAGTATTATGGTAGGAAGCCGCAGTCTCATAAACAACAGCACTTTAAATTACAGATGCATACTGGTTAAGAAAAGCCATACATACAGGTAACAGTAATATACATAGTTAACCCAGAAATAAAGGGCAACTTTAGTTTCTAAGGGCACACATTTGTAGATGCCAGATTACACTGGAAGCAAACATCTGCCTTATCAAGTCTCTAACACCACTACACAGCACCATGTGTATGGTAGACAGCAATGGTTGAATGTAGGCATTAGCAAATGGTTACATGCAAGCAATAATGTCTAACAGGATAGGCATTACAAGAAAATAATGAATCACCCAGGAGTGCTTCCTCACCACTAGAAAGTCTGTTATTGCCCCTGTAATGCCCAACCTGGAGGGCATTATTGCCCTTCGAAAATAGGCTATTAAAATATTATTTTTGTTACATTTTTAATGTGAAATTCTTCATTAGCCCAGTGTTTGAAAATTGGTGTAGGTTATGTACTTGTTGGCAGAAGAAGTATTTTATATCCAAAATTTAAAAGTTCTGTATTTAATAACATCTACACACACACAACTCACTGATATACTCACACAGACATGGACCCATACATACATACACTACACACACACAAACAAAGAGATGAGAAGCACAAACAGATAGCTAGCCACAAATATATGGAAACTCACACACACACACACACACACACACATGCAAGCACACATATGAAGAGAGGCATGCACGCATATGCGCACACAGACACACAGACACACACACACACACACGCACTAATAGAGTGTTTTCCTGAATGGCTTAATCTGGTTTAGCTGCTGTGAGACAGATGTGCACATGGTCTTCACAGAAGTTGAAGTGTGCATTAGGTAGACTGCGCACTGTACAGTGGCCGTAGGCGTGTGTGTGTGTATGTGTGAATGTAGTATGGAAAAACAACAGCTGCAGAGCTATCCCGCCGACAGTGTGAACATTGACTGCAGATGTTGATCACTGTTGATGTGACACCCTGAACTCATATGTAAAATGGGAAAAAGGGTTTGTGGATGGATAAATATAGGTTGGCATATACAATTGAAGGTGAGATGTTGTGTTTACAAGTGCTGAGTTGCAAGGTATCATATTGGTATCTGTTTTATTAACTCATGTGCATGACATGCACTCTCATTCTCAAACTAGCTCTGGCATATAGTCTAAAGAGTAAGACAACTGTTGCAGGACAGATGCTTGCAAGCATAGCAGTGTATTACCAATAATTAATTTAAAACTGTAACCATAGTCAAAGCCGTCACTGCTGTGATGTAGCACCATCCCATTCCATTTAGCCTTACCTATTCAGCTGCTGTCTGCAGCATCCAGTTCTTTTAAAGTCACCAGCTACCCTGTGTAACACATGAGCACAAACTTACAAATACAGGGCTCCTTAAATACACCAGACATGTGTTTCAAGACTGGGCAATGCCAATTGCAGACAGCAAATGTTGAACTTAAGGACAGCAGGTAAAACTTCAACAGGGCCAGCAAGTCAAAGCAAAAAGCTAATTTTCAGAGCATAAGAAGAAATTAACATTTTTAATTTCAGCAGCAGTTCTATCAGATTAGCCTGTAGCAGATGGCATTTACATGAAGAGACCGCTGACCATAATGTAAATGCAATTTTATGTATAAATTTAACAGGAAGGCCTGTATTTATAATGTTTTGAATTACAGTATAGAAAAATTCACAGAATATTATCACTCATTTTTAAGCGAAAAGGAAGGAAAGTATCATGTATCTTCTCAAAAGAAAAAAAAATCCCATAGTGTAGCAAAGAAAAATTGTCAAAACAGCAGAAATGTGACTGCATTCAGTCTGACCTGTTTTGAAGGCCTTGCAATTAAACATTCAGTAATTGGTCTGAGGCTTGTGGTAAATAAAGATCTTGTAGCAATAAAGTTTCATCTCAATAAGAGAAATGATTTCTATGTTTAGAAATGACTACAGCATTTAATGATCTGGCTTGCAAATCAAACTCTAGCACATGCCAAGGATAAATTATGTCACAGTTAAGGAAATTGCTCCAATTGTAATCAGATGGATGAAGGTTATCCGGAATCAGTCTTGGGCAGAACTGATGGCCAGAACTAACTGGCAACTCTAAAAGACAAAAGGGAGGTTCAGATGAGATGACTATTCAGGAGGAACAGAAATGTCATCCAAAGTCTAACTCAATTAAATAACTCAACATAACCTGTACTGGAACTATTCAGAATTTAACTGGTAATTAAGGGAAAGCAAGCACCAAGATATTTTGAATGTTCATGTTTTTTTAGCTTATGGATTATATATTTTAAGCATGAGGTAATGCCAATAATCTTTTCTGATAACCTCAAATATACCCCCAGACATGAGACAATGTTTATGCTATATCTGTTTTATATATGTGTGTGTGTATGTGTATATATATATATATATATATATATATATATATATATATATATATGTGTGTGTGTGTGTGTGTGTCTGTGCCTGTGTGTGTTCGCCTGTGTGTGTTCTCAACAATTTTAGAATGTACTTTGAGTAAGCACATTGACTACAGCCTACTGAGTCAAGAGTCACATGCTGGCTAAATAACTGACACAATTTGTACCTGAGATTTTTTGGTTCACAGCACTTTATGAAAACATCTTTCATCATTCACCAGATTAGCACATTCATTCCAGTACTGTTTTTCTGTAGTGCAGTAACTTCATTAAACAGAGAGAGTTGTGGAACTAACAGGATAAAACTGTCCAAGAGTCACTTGCTCAGTTTTAATGAGTTATAGTTCACTGAGAAACATTGCAGACTGCTGTGCTTACTGGCAGCCTAATATTCTGCAAATAAGATAAAGTGAGGTTCCAGAATGATAAATAATGACACTGCAAAACCGAAGGCATCATAGTTTATATTTTAAAATGAAACTTGTTTAAACAAAAGTATATAATAGTTGCATATATGCTCATTTTTAAGTTAAATTAATATATTTAGCGGCCACGGTGGTGCAGCAGTTAGCGTTGTCGCCTCAGAGCAAGAAGTTCTCTGGTTCGATCCGTGGCTAGGGTGCCTTCTGTGCAGAGTCTGCATGTCCTCCCTGTGGTTGTGTGGGTTTCCTCTGGGTGCTCTGGTTTCCACCCACATCCCAAAGACATGCTGTAGGTGGACTGGACACTCTAAAATTGGCCCTAGGTGTGAGTGTGTGCATGTGTGTGCCTTCTGTGGAAGGTTGGGCGCCGTGCTGGCACCTCGACACTGTAAAACTCCACTGCCAATCATGAGCAGACAGGTGATCCGCTGTGGTGATCCCTAACCGGGAAAAGCCAAAAGAAGAAGATCTGCTCAGGCATTTAGCTTATGTTGTTGAACACTCCAGAAAATGTCTGAATGACCTAGAAATAAAATGAAATGTCACAGTGCTACTAATTCAGCCTTTTAAACAGTCATACATGCCGAGGCATTCGTCATTCATACAAAAAAATGCTGGAAGTCAGTATAATTACAACAAATATACAAGAAACAAAAGCTATGCACTTGCTGAGATGAAAGGTGGGTAAGAAGATTCATCTTTGATAACCTGTAGGACTGATGATGTGGGCACAATAGGAGAACTCAGTAGATAAATTTTTCCCAGGCAACCTGGAACCCTTCCCCTCCCATCATACATCATTCATTTCATACTCTTGAGTTCTTCACTTATAGCTTTGAACTGAGGAAAGAAGAGAAATGCAAGGTCATGAGTAGGCAGACTAACAGAAAAGAGCAATAAAGGTGGGAGATGGAGGCAGAGTATGCTACCAAATGTGAACTTTTTTCTTTCAGATCTGCCATTATGGTAACTATATGTGCATTATATCTCATAAGAAGAGCTACATCGTAGATAACTTTTAGGACAGAGTCCTCAACTAATCCTCCTGCGTGACTATTGCTATGGTAACATAGCATGGATGACAGTAGCCCTGACAGAAGACCTGAACTTGCAAACAATGTTCAGCTTACAGTGCTTTGCTAACATTTTCATGGAAGATCAGGTTGAGGTTACACAAATGTCATCAATTGTAGGATTATGGAAAAAGACAATAGAAGTAGCTTTTGCTGTATTGCAATATGCTCTGAGTTACTGGAAAAAGTTTTACAATTTTGTGGTGACAGAATTTAAAGCAATTAGCTAAAAACTTATTACTTCTCTTAGAATTAGCAAAGGAAACAAACAAATGTTCATCTCTGTGGAAAGTCCTGGTTTTGTCTACATGAAATCTGTAATGTCTGTGGACATCCATACCATGAA
Source organism: Protopterus annectens (assembly GCF_019279795.1). Taxonomy (NCBI): domain Eukaryota; kingdom Metazoa; phylum Chordata; order Ceratodontiformes; family Protopteridae; genus Protopterus; species Protopterus annectens. The sequence continues at coordinate 1,145,498,678 of NC_056745.1, read as the reverse complement.
GAAGGATTTACCATGGTTAGAATATTTTTAAAAAGAGTAGCTAATTTGCTGATTGGCTCAGATTTGATTATTTAGTGACTTTTGGTATAAAGGACTGGCTGTTTTCAAGAGCCATCCTTTCTTTCTGGAAATGTAAGGAAGAAGGTTAGATAGAAGGAGCTTGCAATTCAGATATCCTGTTGCTAGCAATGATGATTACTAGAAAGAGAATTTTTCAGGACAGAAACTCCACCTTCAGAGTCTACAGACTTAAAAGTTGTAAGAACCAGTGTTTTAAGCATGCTGTAAGTGCCCTAAGGGAGGGGCAGGATCCCTAAGGGGGAGGGAGGTCAATAGATGGAACATATCATGTAAGAAGACTTTGTAGTATTTAAGAGAAGACAGAGAAATGGAATGAGGGTTAGAATAAGAGTTGAAATGGCCGCCAATTAGACATTAACAGAAGTGTAACTGAGTTCATGAAAAAAAAAAATCAAACACAACTAAAGTAATAGTAGCATCAAAGGGGAGTATGCCTTTATTGGCCATCCAAATAGGAAAGTGGGTCCATTTATCCAAGTAAGTCTTTTGGGTAGCAGGCCTCTGAAAGGAGGAAGTGATGGCAACTGTCCTCCCAGAGAAATATAGATCTTAACCTATCATTAAAACTGGAAGAGTCAGGTTGTCAGTTTGAGGGAGTGAAGGTCTGGATGATGTTTGACTCAAGAGTAACACAGAAGTCTCTTGTAGAGAGACAGGAACTTAACAGTAGAAAAGAAACTAGAAGAGGAATCTGTTTGTCTGGACAAGAAGGAAGTTCTTGGAATTAGTATGGCTCTAATGTGTTTTGCTTTCTGGATAAATATGGTCATTTGGGCATTTAAAATAGGCATCCATGTGGCCATCTTTATGCAAGGAAGAGTGATTTGGTGAAAACAAGATGGGACTGTTGGTAATTGTGATAGTGTTAAAGTAAAGAGTCATATAATAGGAGTGCCTCAGAGGTGAAAAATCATTTTGTATTACCGATAAACTCAATGACCTTTTATGAAATGTCAGGTAATAGTTTCCTGCAGAGAACTGGCCTCCCCTGGCATATGGGTTGCTGTAAAAAAGAGGTACAACTTGATGGCCTACTGACATACTCTCATTACCTACTGATGAGAAAGAAATGCATTCCTCTGTTGTTAATATACCAGAGGTCTTTCCTACTATCTGACTAAATGGAAATTATTCTGGAGTAGGCAGTTCTGAAAAGCCAACAGGATCAGCAGAACTGACATAGTTTCCAAAACAGTGATATAACCCAAATGGTCTTGCATACCGTGAGTTGTCTGAGCACTGCAGTGCCCCCCCCCCCCCCCCACAACCACTCAACAATTCTATGGCTGAGGTGTCTGCAGTTGCAGGGGACATCTTGATCATAGGCTGGTAGATGCCAGCCAGCAGTGCAGGTCTACTTAACACTTAACATGCCTTGGAGATCTGAAATAAACAGGAGATAGAAATGAGGTTTGGGGCCCATCGAACATGAACTGCCCACTGAAGGACTGGCATGCAGCAACCTAAACATAAAGCTGCCAAAAGACCAAAGGCTTTCAGACAAGTCTGCACTGAAAGAGACTGCATAGACAGAACATGGGCAATTATTTGCTGAAGAGTTACTCCTTGGATAGAAATAACCAGTATACTATGATATCAGAGATGCATAATATAAAGGTAAGAGAATGAACTGGGAGTAAGTGGGACTGTGTAAGGTTTGCTGTTACTCCACTGGAACTGAAGAACATGAGTAGAGACTGCCTTCTTTTCAGCAGATCCACCACAGAAGGATCAGCAGGATGCTAATCACCTTGGTACAAGCTCCCTGCAATCTCTGGTGAGCAGCTACTACTGATATTTGTTTGGTAACCATCTTGAGAGCTTAGACCTAATAGCAGAGTCTTGAACTGCTAGCAAATGTATCTTACCCAAACATACAGCAAGCATATCAACTCCTTGTCAGTCTTGAAGTAAAGGTATGTGTCATGGAGGTCCAAGGAGCACATTTAGTATCCTTCTGAGAAGCAAAAAAGGACTGACTGCATCATGGCCATCTGAAAGAGTTCTTCCAGAAAGAAGATACTTAAGTTACTGAGATCTAAAACAGGTCTGCTGTGTTCTGTTTGCTCTGACACCAAAAATAGCCTGGACTAATGTATTAAGCCTGTCTTGCATGGTGATACCTCTTAGATGTTTTTTTATGAGGAACTTCAAAACCTCATTTCTTCCTCCTTGTTTTTGAAGACATGGGACATCAGGAAAGGGTAGTGATGAGATTTTGAGAGTGAAAGAAATGGTATGGCATAATCTTTGGATATTATTTCCTTTTTCCTTCTCCTTTGAAAACCACCTCCAAGTATCCAGATGAAGGGATAATCTACATCTGACTGGGCAAGGTCTAAGCACTATTTTTATCCACCATAAAGCTGACCATTGCCTCTTGTTGAATGTCAGGAATCATGATATCTGGTTTTGCAATCTTGCTGGAAATTATGCAAAGGGGACTGTCTCTCTTCATTATTCACCTGGTGTCTGTTATTACTGTGAGCCATGCTAAAACCATAGGCATCTTGTCAAAAGTATATTGCTGAAGGTGAAATTTCACACTAGGACAGTGAGGGTTCTGCCTTTCTCTTCCTTAATCTAAAGATAATGGTTGCTTCCATGTTTGAACAGATGAGATCTGAGAAGGAGAGCTCTAAGAATGTTGCCATATTGTCCACGGTGAAGTCACTGAAATGATACTAGGAGTACCTTTGTAACACAATACCAGATCCTGCAGCTCTGACCACAACTGCATCCATACCTCTCAACTTCTTAGAGCAAGAAATCTGGACAAAGCCATAAGTAAAAGTGGGACAAAGGCCCAAAAATAGGGACATTTTTTTAAATATTGCTCTAACAAACTTAGAACATTGACAGAATAACAGGTTTTGCATTAGAATGAATTTTCTGAAGGATATGAAGTCCAACACTCAAATGTCTGTCATTATTTTCTAACTTCAGTCTTTAATGATTTGCCACTAATTTGCCAGAAAACCACAATTTTATGAAAAATGGACCAAAAATACGAGGCAAAAATCTGGATATTTTGCGTAAGCTGTACAGTTGGGAGTTATGACTGCATCATATTAAAAACAACTTACACTATAATGTTGCTCATGTTTGAAGAGATAGTGGCCAAGCTCTTTAACCTAACTTTCAATGGTCCATCCAATCAGCTCTCTAATGCACATTGTATTTTGTTCACTATGTCTGTCTGAAAATACACCACGACTGTCAGACAATGTGTGCCACAGGATTTGGGTGGTGGATGTGAGCTTTTCAAAGCTATCCATGTTTGTAGACTCACTGTCTGGTGGATGGACATCAGGATCTGAGGAGTAAAAGCCTTCTACAGAGTTGCTACAAAGACTGTAATGTCTGCTTTATAATGCTTTTATATGCTCTGACAAAAATAAACATTCTCTTGGGATCTGTAAGACACATTCAGCTTTGTTTGCCATATGATCTGCTGCATTCAGGTTCTCCCATGCAATTTTAGACTGTTTAAATGGCTTCTTTGTAAATTTGTACTGGGGTGGTACCTCCCAGGAGGCTTGAAGGGTAAAGCAACAGGCCTGCTATGATCAATGCTGGGGAGATGGAATAGAATTGGAAGGCCAGCACTACTTCTGGTGAATCATTTGCAGGTATTCCCCCAAATCTAGTGTCCCTCTGGGGTAAGGAGGAGTGCGGACTGCTTTCTCTTTATTAAGGTCCCCTGTGGGTAAGACTAATGGACAGCCAAGGTGTTTTGTCTTCACTAAGACTTTTCTTGGGCTTTCTTTAGGGATGGTTAAGAGTCAGAAGTTTTGGCAAGTCTTTTCTTCAGAGAACCTCATAAAAGCCTTTGGCACACAGAAGGGAGCTTGTCACTGAGGATACATACGTATGGTTAGGCATTTTTGTATTTGAAAATTTGTTCCATAGGAAATGCTTTGTAAAGAAGACTATGAATGCAATAGAGTTGCTGATGCCAGAAGACCTGGTAGTGGAGTAACCAGCATCAGATTTAACTAAGAAAGACAAGGACATGAAGCCAGAACTCCCAAATTCAAATCATCAATATTACTCTGATTTCAAATACCAGAAATGTTCTGTACCACTGAGCTGGGTATTTTAGAGCCCTGACTCTCACCGCAGATGATTGATATATATATTTATAAGTTTTTATGATGATATATATAAAAAAACACACACACACACACACACACACACACATATATATATATATATATATATATAAAATATATGTTTTTTTTTTCACATTCACTACATGTTTCCAGTCCTACTCCACCTTAAGCACTGAATACTGAGAACATGAGTGACATGACTACTGTCAGGGAAAGACCAAAGATGTTGTCCAACAAATTCTCTTTTAAAATTGTAGGTCATCAGTCTACGATGCGCTCAGGTGAAATTAGGCTTGTTACAGATACACCTGCTGTTAGAAGATAGCACCCAGGATGGAATCACAGGATGCTAGTTTCCTGTTACTTGCATGATACGTACATTAGAAACCATGGGGTACCCTCCAGCAACAGAGATGGATGAATAACCACAGGTGGATTCACCCATGGTGATGTCCTGTAATCAATACCAGTGGCACCCATTCCCACCAGAACTCTCCTCTAAAGATAGAAACAATGATATTCCCCACATGCCTGCTCAAAATATTGCATTTAGGTCAACAGTGAAAAACATACAAAGGGAGCCTGATTCACTAGAAATCTGTAGCAAAGCTATAGTCCCACAGACTTGAATACATCTATAATATGTAAAATAAATGTAAAATAAATCAATCACAGAATGGAAAAAAAAACATATCTAAATAATAAACATTAAAGAAGATGTAGATAATGACAATACTAAACTAAAGTTAATAAAAAGGATATTGTAAGTAGTTGCTAGGTGATGAAAATAAACCTTTAAAAATATAATAGAACAGTATGTAAAATAAAGTTAATCAAAGAACAAATACATATAAAATAAAATAATAATTACTCTGTAAATAACTGACCATTAAAATCAGAAATTCATACTAATAATAGAACAATACTGTCATATAAAGGAATTTTGTTAAGTAGTCATCGTTACATAAAAATAAACTGTTTAACTATGACAAAAATGATAATTCAATTCACAAATGTGCTAAAGAGCGCTGGTGAAAAGGAACAATAGCTGCCATATGATCAAATGCAACATTAAAATAAGAATAATTTTAAAGGAACAGTTGTAAAATAAAGAGGTTTGAAGTAATGAAGTTGTGAATGAAAATCAGGATTTGGAGGTTGATATAATGGTTAAGGTAAACACAAAAAAGTAAAATACAAACTGCAGAAACACACCAAACAACTATGGTCCCAAAGAAAACAGGCTATATGTCCACTGTCATTTACTTAAAGTTTAATGTAATGAGCGCTTTTGCCCACAGAATTAAAATACTTCATCATATAAAACAGCTAAGATCACCAGTTTAAATATCCTTTCAACTCAAATCACATGACATACAACACAGTGACATCACAACATTTTATTTAAGTGACAAGCTCTAAAAACTCAAACATATACTAGACTGACATAAAAATCTAAGTAAAACTGATTTAAAATACTATGATGAATACTCATAATAATTTAATTTAAATTCATACTTGATAATAAAAAAAATGTTGAACAGCAGACACTAAACAATACATTACTAGTAAACAGAAGTAT